>NC_057808.1:375670946-375774548 GCF_018294505.1 Triticum aestivum | reverse complement strand
GAACAGTAGCCCGTGGAGGGGTGGTTGAACAGGAGCCCGTGGAGAGGGGTGATTGAACAGTAGCCGGTGGAGTAGCGCGCGGTGGAGGCTGGATGAACAGGAGCCCGTGGAGGTTGGAGGAGGTCGACGGTGGATGAACAGTAGCCCGTGGAGGCTGGAGGAGGTCGACGGTGGAAATGAACAGTATCTCGTGGAGTCTGTTTTGCGGTACGCCACACCCCTCCCGATGAACAGGACCCCCGTTTCGACCGTAGCGCTCCAACAAAAGTCCGTTTCGTCCGTTTTGCGGTACGCAACACCTCTCCCGATCAACAGGACCCCGCTTCGACCGTAGGAGGTCCGTTTCCTCCATTTTGCGGTACGCCAGACCCCTCCCGATGAACAGGATCCCGTTTCGAACGTGGCCGGTCGAACACAAGGCCGTTTCCTCCGTTCTGCGGTACGCCAGGCCTCGTTTCCATCGCCTGTCCCGTCCAAACCCTCCCGATGAACACGATGACGCATTCCGTTCCGACCCAGCCGGTTGGCTTCCCATGAACACGACGACGACGTTGTTTCTCCGTTCCGACCCAGCCATGTACACGAGCCCTGGCCGTACGTATGCGCGAGTAGGCGTTCGAGACCCCGCCCGTATGTACGTACGTGGCCGTATTTTCTTTCTTGCACACTGGCCGCTGTACGTACGTGTACATGCTACGTGCGCGCCTCTACTACGACACGTGCGCGTCTCTACTACGACATGTGCGCGCCTCTACATCCACCAGTATGTACGTACACGTTCGCGACCAGAATGGCAACGCTACGTACGCTTCGACCAGGTGGGTCCCGACTGTCAGGCACTTCCTTGCGTGCGAACATGTAGCTGGTGGGTCCCAGTAGTCAGGGGGCGAATTGTTTTTGTTTTTGCCCGGACGCACTTCCTTGCAACAACAATCATACCATAGGCTAGCGTCTAGGGTTTAGCCTCTGCGATCTCGTGGTAGATCAACTCTTGTAATACTCATATCATCAAGATCAATCAAGCAGGAAGTAGGGTATTACCTCCATCGAGAGGGCCCGAACCTAGGTAAACATCGTGTCCCCAGCCTCCTGTTACCATTAGCCTTAGACGCACAGTTCGGGACCCCCTACCCGAGATCCGCCGGTTTTGACACCGACATTGGTGCTTTCATTGAGGGTTCCACTGTGTCGTCGCGATAAGGCTTGATGGCTCCTTCAATCATCAGCAACGATACGATCCAGGGCGAGGTTTTCCTCCCCGGACAGATCTTTGTATTTGGCGACTTCGCACTGCAGGCCAACTCGCTTGGCTATCTGGAGCAGATCGATAGCTACGCCCCTGGCCATCAGGTCAGGTTTGGAAGCCTGAATTATACGGCCGACATCCGCGGAGACTTGATCTTTGATGGATTCGAGCCCATGACAGGTGCGCCGAACAGTCACGATGAGTACGACTTAGATCTGCCATCGGACGGTATTTGGGAGATCACACCTACGGTTGTTCCGGCTATTAATCCAGAGCAGATCGTGCCATCCGAGGACGGGTGGATGGACCCTGCCACGGAGGCCGCACACTCATCGGCGGTAGAGCTGAACACATGCTTCGCCTCTAATGAGGCCTGCGTCATCAGACCCTCAGACTCGTCTCCGGCCATAGGCTCCGAACCGCGTGCATCTGTGCCCATAGAATCTGATTGGGCACCAATCATGGAGTTTGCCTCCGCGGATATCTTTCAGCAGTCACCGTTGGGCAACGTGCTAAATTCGTTAAAATCTCTCTCCCTGTCAGGAGATTTTGGGCCGAACTATGTCCGGCTTGAGTGGGCAGCGGACGACGAAGAAATTTCTTACCCACCCACCACCCACTTAATAGCCACTGTCGACGATTTAACTGACACGCTTGACTTTGATTCCGAGGACATCGACGGTATGGACGACGATGCTAGAGAGGAACAGGAACCACCACCCAAAGGGCGCTAGATAGCCACCTCATCGTATGATATATACATGGTGGATACACCCAAAGAAAGTGATGGCGAGGAACGGAAGGATGCAACGGAGGATGATCCCCTTGATAAGCAACCAAAGCAACGGCGTAGGCACCGCTCCAAATCCCGCCACAGTAAAAACAATGATAATAGCGCAAGAGGAAATAATACCCCAGACGACACCACGGACCCAGCGATGGAGCAGGATGAGCCAGGGGACGGCGAACATAGTCCGGGGCTGCCGTCCGATCACAATGACGGCGGAGATGAAACTTGTAAACCTGTCTCCGGAGAGGAGAACAGTCTGGTCGATGATGCATTCATCATCCCGGAAAAGCGCTTGGAACAAGAAGACCTCCATAAAAGGCTTATTGCCACCGCGAGGAGCTTGAAGAAGCAGAAGCAAAGGCTTAACGCCGCACAGGACACCCTCAACTGCAGATGGAACAAAGTGCTCGACACTGAAGAAAAATACGGCGGCGATCGCCACACCAAGAGCTACCCAAAGCGCAAGCTTCTGCCTGAATTCGGCGAAGAGGTTATAAAGCCCGTACCGCCGAAAAATAATACGGCCGATCGGCCGGGCCGACCACCACGTGGCCGAGACAAAGCAGCCAATAATGCCGCACACAAGTCAGCACACGATCTACGTGAGCACCTTGACAAAAAAGCCGGTATGGCCAGGTCCATCTATGGATCCAGAAAGCATGCTCCAGCACAGGATCAGGGCCGCCCGAACGGTCATACTGATCGAATAACAGCTCGGAAACAAAACTGAACACTACAACTGTCGGGAGCATGCCATAACACGTCAAAATACAGGGGTGCCGCGCACCCCCCGTGCTTCACCGACGAGGTGCTGAATCATGAATTCCCAGAAGGATTTAAACCCGTGAACATAGAGGCATACGACGGAACAATAGACCCTGGAGTCTGGATCGAGGACTTTATCCTTCACATCCACATGGCTCGTGGAGATGATCTCCACGCCATCAAATACTTACCCCTCAAGTTGAAAGGACCAGCTCGGCACTGGTTAAAGAGCCTCCCCGAAAACTCAATTAGAATTTGGTAAGAACTTGAGGATGCTTTCAGGGCTAATTTCCAAGGGACATATGTCCGACCTCCGGATGTAGACGACTTAAGTCACATAATTCAACAGCCCGGAGAGTCAGCCCGTAAGCTTTGGAACATGTTCCTCACTAAAAAGAACCAAATTGTTGATTGCCCGGATGCTGAAGCCTTAGCGGCTTTCAAACATAGTGTCCGGGATGAATGACGCGCTAGACACCTCGGCCAGGAAAAGCCAAGGACAATGGCAGCCCTCACAAGCCTTATGACCTGCTTTTGCGTAGGCGAGGATAGTTGGTTGGCCCGCAGTGGTACCAACGACCCAGGCACATCTGAAGTCAGGGACGGCAATGGGAAGCCACGACGCAAAAAAAACAGGGGTCAAAACAATGAGGACAGCCCAGACAACAGTCAGCGCCGGATTCAGGGGCTCTCGACCCGGTCAGCGGAAGAAGCCATTTAAAGGCACCAGAGACGGACCGTACAGCCTAAACAAGATTCTAGACAAATTATGTCAGATCCACGGCACCCCCGAAAAACCTGGAAATCACACCAACAGAGAATGTTGGGTCTTCAAGCAGGCCGGCAAACTAGAGGAGGCACAAATGCCACTCCGAGACGTATACGCTGTAGAGCCCGTCGCCCCCAAATTCAACTCACGGTCGGCCTGCCCGATCTCTTTCGATCGTAGGGACCATCTGACTAGTATCCGGCATGGAGGTTCGGCTGCCTTGGTGCCCGATCCAATAATTAACGGATACCATCTCACCCGAGTCCTTATGGACGGCGGCAGTAGTCTCAATCTAATATATCAGGACACTGTCTGCAAAATGGGGATAGACCTATCAAGAATTCGCCAAAGCAGTACTACCTTTAAAGGGGCAATACCAGGCGCAGAGGCCCATTGTACGGGCTCTCTAACATTAGCAGTTGTATTCAGTTCTCCCGACAACTTTCGAAGCTCATTTTCGACATCGCTCCATGCTGAAGCGGCTACCATGCGCTACTCGGAAGAGCGGCCTTCGCTCGTTTCAATGCAGTTCTGCATTATGCTTATCTTAAACGCAAGATGCCCGGTCCGTGTGGCGTCACCTCCATTAGCGGAAATACAGAGCTTTCTCTGTGTGCGGAAGAAAACGTGGCGGCTCTAATAGCCGAACCACTAAACGGCCTCCCCAATCCGAATAAATGACCGGTCGTCATGACCACGGACGCGGCTAGACGTGTCTGGCGCACCACTAGTTGTAGCAGCCCAGATAAACCTGAGCTTGGTTGGCGGACACGCCCCCACATGTGGTGCTAGGGGCTGCCCGCATGTAAAAGGGTCCATAGTTCGGCTCGACCCTATTTCATTCACAATAGATTGAATTTTCATGGTTCATTAAGGGTAACCAACTTTTTGCACGAAGTCTTTCACCTGGGTTTTTCTTTTTTCCAGATGATCATCGCGCCACACCCCTCCAGGATACGGCACAACGGAGACAAAGGCGCAGACGTGTAGCAGGGCCCCGTCCAAAGGTTTCTTTTTAGATTAAGACCCTTTGTAAACCTTTTTTCATGTCTCTTGTTGATTCACACCCTCCGGATACATAATACAACCGAGAGGGATATTGGCGTTATTGACATTTTGTCATGCCAGATTAATGCATGTACCTGGAAATTTGGAGCTCATTATCGAGGGCGTTACTCAGCCCAGTATATGTTGTAAAGTCCGAATACCTTAGGGAGTGTTCGGCGTTGCAAGTTTGGCCTTATATGCATCAGCTCCAAATCATGTCTTTGGTCAAATGTTGGGTTTGCCCGGCTCCCATGTTTTGATACCTTACGTTTCGTTTTATCGCCTAAGGTGCCACCGAGAGAACTACTGCGATTGTGCCCTGGTTCATCTAGGTGAGCACCTCAGTAGAGAAAGCCGAAAACTGACTGTCATGATAAAGCGTGAGACTAGTCAACCACTCGATGACTCAGCGGAATCTTCGGGATTCCTCCGCATTAACGAAGGACCATTTCCCGGTCATGTACGTACGTGCACCGTATTCTGATGAACGCGGAAGTACCAGGGGCTATATAGTAGCCCCACCGTCAAACTCCTATGGCTAAGTGAAAGTGTTAAAGCTATATAGTCCGATTGCCTTGTTCGCCGCGCTATCACCTCCTCAAACGGACCAAGACGTTGGATCAAGTGTGATTATGCGCTTTACCAAACACCCCCGCATTTTATGCATGGGGGCTGAAGCCGACGACTGCAATCTTTCAGGTTATATACATATATACATAAACGGCCGCACAGGAGGCACCTAATACTTTACGGGCAAAAGTATAAATACAGCCTTTATAATTAAAATAGCATTGTTTTTATAATCAAGATACATGTCACTCGAATATGGTATTATTCGGGCACTGAGCCTCTGTTAAACGGGCGCCTTCTAGGACGTCTTCAAAATAGTGCTCGGGCGAGTCCTGGCCTCCGGTTGGACCCCTGGTTGCAATATTGGTGGCCTCCATCTGTGCCCAGTATGTTTTAACATGGGCAAGAGCCATCCGCGCACCCTCAATGCACGCCGACCTCTTTATAGCGTCGATATGCGGCACAGCACGAACAAATCGTTGCACTAACCCAAAATAACTTTCCTGACTCGGCTTCTTTGGCCAAAGATGATCCACGACAGATCTCATGGCAAGCCCGGACAACCTATGGAGCTCGGCCCACTCGGCCATTTGTTCATTTAATAGCAGCGGACGCATTGGAGCACTGAACTGCGACCAGAACAACCTTTCCACCTCATGATCCTTCTGATCTTTGAAATACTCAGTCGCATCAGCAGCACTCTTTGCTAAGTCCAGGTATGTGTCTGCAGCGCTCCATAATTTATCTAGAGGGGCATACTTCGGATCGCCGAACTTCGTCCGCAACAGGAAGGGCTACCCGGCCGCGATATCTCCGGCCTGGTGAAGCTCCTCCCGCGCCGCTCTAATTCTAGAGCGCGCTTCCTTGGCTTCTTCTAAGGCCTTCTTCAAGTCAGCCGCTTTCATTTGGTTTTCCCTTTCGAGGAGCTCATAGCGGTCGGCGGCATTTTGCAGCTCAAGAGCCATGTTGGCTAATTTCTCTTCGCTCTGGCGATGAGCAGCCTTTTCGGCTTTTAACTCTTCAGCTGCCTTCAGGGCAGCCACATCACTTCTTCTGGCTTGTTCCTTGGCTCGGGCAAGTTCTGCCCGAAGGATCTCCACGGCGGCAGCTCCATCTGCAGTCAAAGCATATTATAGATACTAGCATCATGCTCCTCTAAATATTTTCTGACCACCCAAAAATACATACCCTGTGCCTTGTCAAGCCGCTTGTTCACAAGCACGATGTCGGCATCCGCCGCGTCAAGTTGCCGCTTTAGTTCGGCCAAATTAGCAGTCTGGTCAGTCGCCGGACCCTCAGCTGCCTGCACATGAAAGTAGTGCGATTACTCCCTGGGATTATGATCCTTTGTTTTCCGCCTCTGGTTGGTAACCAGAGTCTCAGGGGCTACTGTCTACACAGGGCACACCTAGCGTGTGCGGTATAGTCAAATATATATATATATTACTTTGCGTACCTCAAAGCCTTTTAGCAGCTCGTAAATGCTTCATTTAATCCGCTTTTGGCGGATGAAATCCTCTCAACCACCGTACCCATTAAGGTACGATGTGCTTCTGAGATAGCCGCTTGCTCCAAAAGACCCATCAACGTGTCCGATTGCACGCCGGAGAGTCCCGGGCTCTTTCTGTTGCTCTCCTTAGGGGCCGGACACTCCGGGCTTCGGGCGGCCGAAGAGTTACCTTCTGGCCTTTGCGGATCAGGAGAAGCCCTCCGTGATGACACTTCGGGGTCGTCCGCCTCACGAGGCGTGGAGGCAGGAGAAGGCGTTTCACTCTCCATCATCTCCGGAAGAAGATCCCCCGAAGACGAACTTTGTTGAGAAGGGCTATGAGCCGGACTGCAAAACATATGTCCCAGTTGTTATTCTTAGAGTGGAAAAAGATATATTTACCGAAGTACCTTTGGTTACTTACGGCTCGGTTGATGGCTGGCCCCCTTGCGGGCGCTGTGCGACAAGGACGCCCTCCGGGCCGGGGCCCCCTGACGAAGTTTTCTTCCCTCGTTTGGAAGCCCCTGTTGCCAAATCTTCAGGGGCACCCCTTTTCTTCCCGTGGGGAGAGGGGATTTTAGATTCACCTCCCAGGTCATCCTCCTTTATGGAGGCACTAATTCCCCCGATCTGGATGTGTAATGTTGGAAGCCCTCCCTCGGCTTCTCTATTCCTCCCTTCATCTTCTCTTGATGCCACTTGATAGGGTGCGCGCTCAAGCATCCTAGTTAGTACAGGATCCGGCAAGCCATCGGGGAGGGGGGCCGAACACCTGATCCTCTCCGCTTTTCTTATCCAATCCTGGCCGAGAGTGGTTTATCAGAATAATGTTGTGAAGAATATAAAGACAATGTGTTCGGTCGCGGAATTACTTACTTGGGTATCTGGACGATTGCAGTTGAGACCCGCATCCTCGATGGTGTCCGGACACTTTATTCGTGATCCGAAGAACAATCCATACATCTCTTTGTGCGTCATGCCGAAGAAGTGTTGAATGGTTCACGGTCCTTCCGGGTTGAACTCCCACATACGGAGAGATCGACGTTGGCATGGCAGGACCCGACGAACCAGCATTACTTGCATTACTTTGACAAGACTGACGTCCCTCCCGAGGAGATCTCGGATGCGGCTTTGCAATGTCAGCATGTCACTCACCGGCCCCCCGTCCAGCCCTTTGTTGACCCATGACGCCAGTTGCGGCGGAGGGCCCGGGCGAAAGGCTGAGGCGGCCGTCCACTTTGTACCCCGGGGGGCAGTGATATAAAACTACTCCCGTTGCCATAAGTTGGACACCTCCGGGAAGGAAACCTTCGGCCATGGGGCGTTGGCACCCTTGCTTATTATAGCGCCTCCGCACTCCGCGTGACGCCCGTCGATCATCTTCGGCTTCACATTGAAGGTCTTGAGCCATAAGCCGAAGTGTGGGGTAATGCCGAGGAAGGCTTCACACACGACGATAAACGACGAGATGTGAAGGATGGAATCTGGAGTTAGATCATGGAAGTCTAGCCCGTAATAGAACATGAGCCCTCTGACTAAGGGATCAAGACTAAAGCCGAGCCCTCGAAGAAAGTGGGAAACAAATACGACACTCTCGTTGGGTTCGGGAGTGGGGATGACCTGCCCTTGAGCAGGTAGCCTGTGGGGGATTTTGGCGGTCAGATACCTAGCCTCCCTAAGCTTTTTGATGTCCTCCTCTGTGACAGAAGAGGCCATCCACCAGCCTTGAAGGTTGGATCCGGACATGACTGAAGGTCCAACGTGCTTAGCCTGAACCTTGGGTGTTGGAACTTGAGGTAGGGGAAGGGAAGGATTGGGCGTGGAAAGAAAAGGACGAGCCTGGGCCTCTTTATAATGAGGGTGAATATCAAGCGTCCTCCACGTGACCGTTTGGAACTTTCCTAAATCTGAGGAGTCATACTAATAACACGATTGGGTTACCTGCGCCTGTATTGATGAGAATCCCGTGATAAGGGGGACATGATCTCTGCTTCGACAAGACGTGCCAATAAAACCGCCTCGCGATACGTGTAGTGGCAGGCTGGGAAAAAATGGTTCATATAAAGACCGGGCCGCAGCGTGATGTCACGCTATGAAAAGTTGTCGGCAGATTAGATTTGTGGAATATTATTCTCTCTACGGTGGTATGTGGAATTTGTTTTGCAGAGCCGGACACGATCATCGTGTTCAAAATCTTCTACGGAGAAGGAACCCGCCTTGCAATGCCGAAGAAAATCTGCGCGCCGGACTCATCGTCATTGAAGCCTGGTTCAGGGACTACTGAGGGAGTCCTGGATTAGGGGGTACTCGGACTGCCGAACTATGTACTTTGGTCGGACTATTGGACTATGAAGGTACAAGATTGAAGACTTCGTCCCGTGTCCGGATGGGACTCTCCTTGGCGTGGAAGGCAAGCTTGGCAATTCGGATATGTAGATCTCCTTCTCTGTAACCGACTCTGTGTAACCTTAGCCCCCTCCGATGTCTATATAAACCGGAGGGTTTAGTCCGTAGGACCAACAACAATCATACCATAGGCTAGCGTCTAGGGTTTAGCCTCTTCGATCTCATGGTAGATCAACTCTTGTAATACTCATATCATCAAGATCAATCAAGCAGGAAGTAGGGTATTACCTCCATCGAGAGGGCCCGAACTTGGATACCATAGGCTAGCGTCTAGGGTTTAGACGCACAGTTCGGGACCCCCTACCCGAGATCCGCCGGTTTTGACACCGACAACGCCGAGACCATCAGGGCGGTGGACGACGGCGAGGCCTAAGAAGGGGACGACGCGGAGCCGGGGAAGACGCGGCAGTGGATGCCCATGCGTAGAGGAGTATGAGGTTTCACTGGTTCGGCTGCGGTGTGAGGCTGCCGTCGCCGCAGAATAACAGGGGGTGTGGGTGAGTAGAGGGATGGCCTGGCTAGCGGTGGGAGTAGTAGGGGGCCGTGAGGCCTCCGCGGCATCACAGCCGGCCACAGGAGGCAGGAGCATGCGGCATGACCGGCGCTGCTTTGGGCGGCTGGAGCAAGAAGACTAGAGGTTGAAGAAGTACTACGGCCGTTGGATGGACATCGTACGGTCACTGGAGCTAGAATCATTCATATTGACTAAAGTTGACAAAGCCCTCTGTCCCCGTCAACTTAGTAGGCCCACAAGTCAGCCTCCCACCAAGGTGGGTCCCAGCTAGCAGGGGGGTATTCATTTTTTTGTGCGTCATAAGGAGGCACTTCCGGTGGGTCCGAGCTGAAAGCGGGGGGAACACTTTTTTGTGAAATACGGTGGCCCATCCGGTGGGTCCCAGCAGTCAGGGGGAAACATTTTTTCGCGAAATACTGGTGGCCCGTCCGATGGGTCCCTGCTGTCAGGTGGAGGAATAATTATTTTCCGTGTAATAAGGAGGCACTTCCTTGCGGCTGCCGTGGACCCAGCTGTCAGCCTCTCCACGTACAGTACTCTTCCGATGGAAGTCGGTCATTGACCACATTGACCACGCCGCGCTGAGAGCACCAGGCGGTGGATGACGGCGAGGCCTAGGAAGGGGACGACGCGGAAGTGGGGAAGACGCGGCAGTGGATGCCCACGGGGAGAGGACTATGAGGGTTCACTGGTTCGGCTGCGGTGTGAGGCTGCCATCGCCGTAGAATAACAGGGGGTGTGGGTGAGTGGAGGGATGGCCTGGCCAGTGGTGGAAGTAGTATGGGGGCGGTGAGGCCTCCGCGGTAGCACAGCCGGCCACGGGAGGCAGGAGCAGGCGGCACGACCGGCGCTGCTTTGGGCGGGTGGAGCAAGAAGACCAGAGGTTGAAGAAGCACTATGGCCGTTGGATGGACATCATACGGTCACTGGAGTATTGACTAAGTTGACAAAGCCCTCTGTCCCCGTCAACTTAGTAGGCCCACAAGTCAGCCCAACAATATGGTGGGTCCCGGCTAGCAGGGGGTATTCATTTTTTTGGGCGTAATAAGGAGGCACTTCCTTGGGTGCGAAGATATAGCTGGTGGGTCCGACCTGTCAGCGGGGGAATGTTTTTTTCACGAAATACAGGGGCCCTTCCTGTGGGTCCTAGCTGTCAGGTGGAGGAATCATTATTTTGCGCGTAATAAGGAGGCATTTCCTTGCGTGCGGCCGTGGACCCAGTTGTCAGCCTCTCCACATACAGTCCACTTCCGATGGATGTCATTCATTGACCATGTTGACCAGGCCGCGCCGATATCACCAGGGCGGTGGACGACGGCGAGGCCTAGGAAGGGAACGACATGGTGCCAGGGAATACTCGGCAGTTGTTTCCCACATGGAGGAGTACGAGGATTTACTGGTTCGTCTGCCATCCCCGGAGAATAACAGCAGGTGTGGGTGAGTAGAGGGATGGCTAGGCAAGCGATGGGAGTACGGTGGGGCCGTGAGGCCTGCGCGGCAGCATAGCCGGCCGCAGGAGGAGGGAGCAGGCAGTCCCGCCGGCGCTTGTTTGAGCGGCTGGAGCATGAAGAGCAGAGATTGAAGAAGCACGACAACCGTTGGATGGACATCCAACAGTCACTGCTCTCGTGTGTTGACTAAGTTGACAGGGCGTTGCGTGTGCATCAACCTTTTTTTTATGAAAGCATACGCGTCAACCTCAAATCTGTGGAAAACAGCATACAACCCATCTGCCATTATTTCTAATAATGTACAACCCATTTGCTAATTCTTAAGAATTTTTTTTGAGCCCATCTTTTTTTTGTTAGCATTACACCCCATATTGTGGCCACGATTAAAAAGTATACGAAATTTTGCATATTTCGGTGCGGCCAACTGTTTTTAATCCAGAAATATCGATTCACGTTCAAACTATTTTGAAAAAATAATTTATATAAATATAAAATCCAAATAATTGTCCACGCATAAAAATCAATGGAATTTAAAATCTTGTAATGAAAAAAATTGAAACTAATTCCCGGTTTGATGTGTTTTAAAAATGTACAGCTCATTTCTGGGCAAACCGAATGAAACTCTCCTCGTCTTGAAAGATTTGCAGCCTAGCAGGGCTGATAAAGCAAGTAGGCCTTGTTTGGGTATTTCTTTAAAAAAAATAGAACTGGGCTAGCCATTTTCAGCAAGAAAAAAACACAACTGGGCTCATGATGTGGTAAACATAAATAAAACCCTGGCTAGACGGGCCACAGCCCCTGCACAGCCCCGTTGTTACCCAGATCCGTCGCTAAAACTAGTATAAATAACAACAGCTTGTTCCTCAAAAAAAACATGCGCGACCTGCTGGGTCCCTGGTGTCAACCGCTCGTAGTGTAATTCTCTCGTTTATTGACTATGTTGACAATGGCGTGAGCCCCAGATGTCCAACCATTAGGAGGAATCATATTTTTGGGCTTGTAATATAGAGGCACTTGCTTGCGTACTGCCATGACACTAGTGGGTTCCTACTATCATCCTCTCCATGTACAGTCATCTCCTTGTTCCTCTCGGTTGTTGACGACGTTGACAATGCAAGAGGGCGGCGCACCGCGCACGGCGAGTGAACCAAGGCCGCAAGGCGGAGGACAACGGCGAGGCCTCGGACGGAACAAACAAGAGCCATGGAAGATGTGCCGATCCAGTCACAGGCGGAGGGGAGTACGAGGGTTGACTGGTTCGGGAGCGGGTGCGTGCTGGGGCTGACGTCGCCAGAGAATAACAGGACGTGTGGGGGAATAGAGGGAGGGACTGGCCAACGTTGGAGGGTACGTACGGTAGGGCGGCAGAGGCGCAGCCAGCCATGGGAGGCGGGAACAGGCGGAGCCGACGGGGTGGTTTGGTTTGAGCGGCTGGAGGAAGAAGAAGACAACAGATAGAAGATACACGACAGATGTTGGATGTCAATCCAACGGCTGGTAGGCAGAATCGTTTGTTGACTGGCTAGTAAATCGACACCACCTTGGATAGGCTATTTCCTCGCGGGTCCCAAATGTCAGAATCCAAATCTGTCACGGTCATCTAGCCTTTCCTATGAAAATTTACAGCCCATTTGATGTGCTAGTTCGAAATAAGTTTGTGGGTGCTGGTGGGGGCTAATCACTTGGCTTCTGTCATGCACAGTGAGCTCAAGCAGCCAGCGAGAGTGATGTTATTTCCCTTGGTTGAGATTTGTTACAATATTTCACTCTAAATTAAACAAATGGCAAGCCATTTGCCTTGTTTCAAAGAAAATATGACAGTCACAGCCGAGTTGAAAAGGGCAGGAACATCTAACTCCAGCTTACAAACTATACAAAAGCACGAGGGTTAATTGTTCATCAGGTTTACAAAAAAACCCAGGTTGAAAAGGGCAACAACATCTAACGCCAGCACTATTTTCGGCAGTCACAGTCAAATGGATCGGTCAGGTCCATACAATGAACATCCTGGGTCGTAAAATTTACTGGATTATGACCACAAAATGTTGTGAATAGAAGCCCGGCACGTTTAGAAGCTTTTTTGCCCACCTGAAACTCCTTTTTTTGCTCTTCGACATACCCATCCGTCAAAACCATGCTGCTGATAAACCTAAGCCTGATGGACAATAGTAACCTCGCATTCAGCAGGAAGAATGTGACATATCTAGTGTTTGCACGGTTGGCTACATATCGTTCTAGCGTTATTGTCTTCAATCGAATCTCATGAGAAGTGAGAAAATCCTGATGCTTACGAATCCACTGATTGGTTATAACTTTCTTACCCCGTCCTGTTGCCTAAATAGACATGAAGATTGAAAACAGTTAAGGTCTAAAAAAGAGTGTCGAAAGAGCAACAGCTGAACGGTTAATTCTAGTACACTATATCCGGGCTTCCAATGTGCGTGAAATTATCACCTTCATATACAACTTCTCCAGACATGGAAAGCATTGCAGCAAGCCAATAATCTTGTTCAGATCAAAACTATTCATTTGGATATATAATATCTTGACAGAATCCAGCACCATTGATAGGCCATCCATGGAGAAACTCTTCATTGAGCATAGAACATAATATTAGTACAAAATGTGTACTCCAAGATGATATATAACTTATGCGCAGAAATTTAAAATGCAGCTTATGGTTACAAGTGTAGATGATAATATAAAGTACCTGAAGAACTGTGGAGCCAAACACCATATTGAAACAAGCACAGAGATCATGTATTACACCCAAGATCTCTAGTTCAGGCGCAGAGAGGATGGTTATTTGCAACGGTGAATAACTAGAATCAATGATCAACCTTTGAAGTGAAGGGGCATCTTGGATGATGAGCTGCCTTCCGTCAAAAGAAATTCCAATTCTTACAAGGTTAGGCGACTTTATTTGGAGACAACCGATTCTAACTGTGAAAACAAGCACCAAGCACTCCAGGGCAGGGCAACTGGAGTGGATGATGCTGTGGAATGAGGCCTCCGATATACGAACCCGCACAAGTGAAAGTTTCTTGAGAAATGGGAGTCAAAGGTTTAGTACCAGATTGTCTGGTAGGTAGCACAGCGCAAAGGTGGCGGTGTGGAGAGAGGAGGAAAACCGCGAGATGGACATAAGTGTTGAGGGCACAAGTTCATGGCGTTCGGTATGTGGTATGTGATTTCCATGGGAATAGTAGAACTCAAGCAGCTGTAGTTCTGTGAATTCAGGGGATTTCAGCCAGGCGTCCACCGTGCAGGGCATGGTATGCTTGCTGAGGTAGCATGACGGGATGCAGAGGCTTTGAACGGAGCCCTAGTGGGAGGAGATGATGGCTCTGGGGATTTCAAAATCATTGAAGACAGATAGCTTACGACAGTCGAGATTAAGGGGCACGGCGCACCATAGAGGGCGCCACCGAATTGAGAGGACTTGGGTGCGGCAGCAATCCTTGGTGGGGAGAAGCGAGATGATCTCCCCAAGGACGGCGTCCGGGAGATCCCTGATGCGGTCCACCCGAGATTCTACGGGTTCCTGGGATCCGGTGGGGGCGGGGTCGCCACTTCTCCCCGCGCTGCCGGGTGCGGGATCTACAACAGGCGTCGCCGCTGGCGGGAGCCTCATCTTCTTGGCACTGGGGTCAGCCGACTCCATTTTCCTCGAGGGCGTCGCGTCGCGCTCATGGATTTGAGCAGAGTAACGAATGACGAGCCAAGTTGTAGTGCGAGTGAAGAAGAAGGGGAGCTGGGAGTTTTCTGTAGGAGTGAGGAAGAAGGGGAGCTGGGGTTTTCTGTAGGAGTGAGGTGAGGAATTTGGGGGTACGAGTGGAGCGAGCTGACGTGAGGTTGGTGGGAGCGAGGAGGAAGAAGAGCACCCAGGTTTTTTGGGGGGGGCGGTGTGCTGGGTGTGGGTAGCGCCTCTCATTCAATAAATATATGGGCTTTTAAATTGAATTTTCTATTTACTAGTGTGAATGGGCTGTTTTGTCTTGGGCCCAGAGAAGCAATTACTACTAGTACAGTGGAGACACTCTACAGCTACCTAGAAAAACAATTACTACTAGTACAGTGAAGACACTCTACCGCTTCTGGCTCCTCCTAGGTCATTGAAACGTCTCCCTCTACTGAATGCCGTTATACTTCTGTTCAACGACATGCGGGCCATGCAGCGCGCGGGCCCAAATGCCATCCATTAAATTAGAAGGCAGTAATGCAGGCGGAGAGTCACCCCGGTCGTAGCGCGGCAGTAACGAGCCGTCGTATCACAAAACCCCACCACCCCTCCCCGCAGTCTAAGTTTGACGGACGAAGCAACCATCATTTCACTCTTCGCTGTATCCCCTTCTCCCTCACCGTCTTCAAGAAAGGCAACACTCGCATCTGCCACTGTTCTTCTCTCCCAACGAAGGGAAGGTAAGCAGATCCGTGATGTTGGTATATTTTCGTTCAGATAAAAAAAGAACTTTTGAAAAGCAGTAACCGATCCTCACTCTCTTTTTTGTTTCATTGTCATTGCGATTGTGTTTTCCTTTCAGTGGTCTCCTAGTATTCGTCAGTTTCATGATGGACCAAGAAGAACCAGACAAAGATCTGCCGATATTGGAGCAGACGCGGGAGGCTGATCCCCACGAGACAGAGAGCTCCAAGAAGATGGAGGCAGCCACCGAGCCGACCCCAGATACATTCACGGCCACTACTGAGATGGTCAACGCCCCGTTTGAGGTTACATCCCCCGTGGCACTGCAGGAGCAGTTTTCCCCCTTCGAGGATGTGTCCCCCCCCCCCGCTAAGCTGCCCAAGGTGATTTTTCTTCTTTGCCGATCTCGATTGTGGTTTTTCATCTAAGTATGTGGTGATTAATAATGCAAAATTTTATTAGCTTCAACGCCATTCTATACATAGTGGTTTAAATAACTTGTGTTTCTTATACTGACAAGTAATTCATATCAATTTCAATTAGAGCCCTGATGCAGACAAGGATTGTGTGGTTGTACATGTCACTCGCTATGAGGCGGATGACCTAAATATACGCACTGGGAAAACAGTGTTCTTAGGCTGTTGGATCCTGGAAGCCATTTGCGGTTATACCAATGAAGAGTTGTATTCCAGCCACACTGTTGTCAGGCGTGTTGTCCAGGGTGTACTGAAGCACAAGAAGTTCAAAGCTACTCCTTCATTTGTGAGGCATACTGTTCTTGTGAAGCTTACGCAGGAAGATGACGTGGCATGCCTCCACAAACAAGTTTATCAGTGGCAAGGCCACAAGGTTGTCTTCATGAAGGTTCACAGGATTGAGCTGTTGCGGGACGTCCTAGATGATGTTCATGGCAAGGTCCGTCTTGTGTCCAGCCCAAATTAGATCGAGGCATGAAATAGTTGCCCCAGCTAGTGTTTAATACTCCCTCCGTTCAGAATTACTTATCGCAGGTATGGATGTATCTAGATGTATTTTAGTTCTAGATACATCCATTTCTGCGATGAGTAATTTGGAACGGAGGGGGTAGTACTCTATTTGAATCCGTCTATGGGAACTGCTGCTACTTTTGTGTGCCCGTGAATCATGTGAGAACCATCGTAATTGTTGCCGAAACAGATGCGTCCTCGCTAGTTTTTTCATGAATATGGCATGGTAAGACATAAGTTGTCATGGATTATCATACAAGCAGTGTGTTTTTTGATGAAATAGAGCACTCGTTCAAGAACTGTGCGCTGACGTATACATTAGTACTTGTAAACACTGTTGGTGCTACCCCACTTGTAAGAAGTTGTGCAAACCACGGCACATTGGCTCAGCTCACTTCAACACTAGGCTATCGACCAGCTAACAATCAACAATCTGTTGTCTGACATATAAGCAACTATGTATCTTGTTACAGTGGTTCATGCAGTTAACTGAGGCCACAATGTAAATTCCAAACGTTCACACGCTAGTCCAGTGCTCATGTGGAACACTCACATTAAACTCGTCTTCAAAAAAAACATGAAAAGCATAAGTTAAGAAATTTTATACATCTCAATGATTCATGGAACATAACAAACATATACTAGTTCACAGCAAAAGACAAAGTTGTGAGAAGGTTTACAAATCAGGAAAAAACAAGCAAGGCTTCTCTGAGCAAAGGGCCTCCCGGAAGGCTTAAATTTTCTAGAGTTCACTCTGGTTTTTTCTTGTTGCCACCATCCAGGGTTAGGTTCTCTCATTCCAGAATAACCAATTATAATTGTGGTCTCAGCTGGAATGCTGAACTGAACCATGCAGTGTACTGACCAGGTGAAATTCTTATGCATTCCACTAAATTTAAGCACCGCTATTTGCAGAAATAAGCAGACCACAATGCCTCTTGTCCGCGCACCTGTCCAAAAAACTGCCATGCAGCCGTGCTAGCTAGTCCTCGGTCCATGGATGAACTGGTAGAAAGTGCATTCCGGACTAGGATGCAGTTGTTTTCGCTCGTCCCTGCACTGCAATCAGGAAGTAAAACATACGAATCAGCTTCTTTTAGATTGCGTTGGTCATTCTACCTTAGTTACTAACAATGTAGGAATACCTTGAAGACTGGAGGTTAGACGACAGCAACGAGGGATAGCCATCTCATTTTGCGCAATCGTACTAAAACTGAGGTGTGTGCTTTTGATTGCGCGGATAGAAACGATACGGAGACAGACATCCCGAAACGATATGTAGACAGACATCCCTGTTTGCGCAAATACAAAATACGGTTATTTAAACAGTGACAGGTATTTGCAGTGGCGTATGATTAACAGCAGCATCTATTGTCTTATAATTGGCACTAGGTTGACAGTATGAAGAGTCCTTAAGTAAGTAGCATCACATCACATCAACAATGCCACTAGATTAACATGTAGAACAATAGCATTAGTATTACTATCATGAGAGTAGCACATGGTCAGTAAATGTGCAATCAAATTTGTGTAGTTCCACTGGGATGAAGCAATGTTAGCGGTGTGAGATTTAAGTGTAACTGCAAAAACACAATTCATGGGAAATAAAGCAAGACGGAAGCACTTCATAAAATGGTGGTGGCATTGCTTCAATTTATCGACGGCACTAGACCATTACTTATAGTGACATTAGGTGGCATTGCTTAATGCTTCATGTGATTTTACATTAACAGTAGTGATATGGGCATAGGGACAGCAGGGGCATAAAGTGGTGAGGCAGATGTGGCTGCCGAGAGCGGCAAACACTCAGACAACATGTCTGCATTTGTCCCATTTTTTATCTCCTCGGCGACATTTTCCTATGTGAGCACAGGAAATCTAGACCTGCTCATTCTCATTTGCGTTGTCCCCCAACACCCGTCACTTTCTTTCCTTTCTCAACGAAGAGATAGGTCCACTTCCCCCCACCCTTCGCCATCCACCATGCTTTCTTCATCTTTTCAACCAAGAGACCGGTTGGGTAGCCAGTATCTACTACTTTCCCCCGTTTCCTCTTAGAACCAAGTCCTAGATTCATGCTACAACTTTCCCACTTTCTTCCCTGTTTGAACCAACTCTTAGAGTCGACTGTATGAACTAGCTTTACCTCTAATAATAGTAAAAGTCTAGGTGGCTTTGGAATAGCGGACGGAAGTAGAAAAAGATCCACATGAAGAGAGCTGGGGCAGTAGAGCAAGGCAGGTGTTCCGTTTCGAAGGAATATATACCTGAGGGTCATCGGCATGGGCAAAGACGGCGTCGGGAGGCCGCATCTTGGCCACAACACCACAGGGAGGAAGAAGGGGTCGGAGGCCCTCCCGAGCCGGCGCTCTCTCGGAGAGAACGACACGGCCGCCGATCGGGACGCGCGGGCGGCCGTTGGTCTCCTCCCTCGCCGCCGACGACAGCGTGAGCGATGCACCTACACCCCTGCCCCGGTCGAGGTTGTCCGACCGGATTTGTGACCAGCCGTGAGCTGAGAGAGAGTGTCGCCACCTATGTCTTGCTTAGATCTGGAGAGCATGAGAGAGTGAACAAGAGGAACCCTAGTACAGCAAGCGCTAAAGGCTCCTGCTTATATATATAGTGGAGTGATTTTGTTGTACCAGCTTCAAAAAAATGCGCTCCTACTTGTACTCGCGAGTGGGTGTGAGAGAACTAGTGCATGCGTGCACCGCTTCTCTTCGTGAGAGTACAATATACTATGCCCAAAGAACGTTCCCCGCAAGAGTAATAGTATATAAGTGTGTGACGTGTGAGCTAAAATAAAATGTGCGCGACATCTTTTGTTTTTTAGAAGTTCTGAGGGTAGGGTGTGAAGAGCACATATGTGCATGACGTCTACCTGTAGATAGACGGTGGGTGCGACGTGCGAGTCTGCGAGAGGACTCGGGAGAGTCGTGACTCGTGAGGGTGCGTGTGCGTGAGAGAGGGGGGGGCACGTATCAATGCAATGCATGTGTCCGTAAATCATTATCCGACAAACGTTCGCCACAAGCCTTTTCCTGACGAATGCCGTAAGAACCGTTAGATCGGCATTCGACAGTGTCAGTTTTGCCATGTCATTTAATAGAACAGCCACTCCTCCTACACACAAATCTTCCACGTGAGTGTTAGCAACTGTCGTATGCTCCCTCCGTTCCGAAATGCAGTGCATATAGCTTTATTGAAACTTCGAACCTCGCAAACTTTTACCGAGTTTTCGTGTACCAAATTGCACATGTAGAATACCCTGTATATATCATTTCATTCATCTTCGAGAGGTAACTATAAAGATGGGGGAGGAGTCTACAAAGAAAGACCATCGTATTACCCGCAGCAATTTCAACCATCCTTTGGTGTCGAGGAACATCATAGGAACTCTATATGATATGATTTTTATAGGATTTTTTCCTTTAGAGCCAATTGGTTCATAGGAATAGATTCATATACTCCACATTTCAAAGGAAATAAACATGATATCATTTCTATAGCTTTAGAGCCACTTGGTTCATATGAATGGATTCCTATACTCCCTTCATTTCAAAGGAAAATAAACATTAGCGTATATTCAATAGAAAACTTCCTATGATATGAACCAAATTACATCTCTTTTCTAATCCCTCCTCATAGGAATTGAGATACATGTCATCTCTAGATTCAATAGAAAAGTACCTATGATGTGAACCAAATGACATATCTTTTCCAATCCCTACTCATAGGAATTGAGATGCTCCATGTCATCTCTTTCCCTACAACTTCCATGTATACATCTTCTATTCCTAAATAGATAGTACAACCCACTAGTAGCTTTTTTCCAAAACATGCAACTATGGCACAAGAACTATATAGTGTGCCAATAACTTTGAAAGATGGTAGCTGGATGAAGCTAATCCGATAGTGTAGAGATGGCAAATCCGAGCACTACTGGCCGTTGGATATCATCAACATTCCACCAGATCTGCCACATGTACAATTTAGAAGACTCCATGGTTGAACTTAAGCATAATGCACAAACCTCAAAACACAAGCACTTCTCCTTTGTTCTAGAATCTTCTGTATCATAATTGATTTTTTTCTCAATGAATTGCCATTATTTGTTTTTTACTTTATGCATTACAATGCACAACCCCATGAATCTTAACATTTTTATAAAACTAATTGATTTTGAATGAGATGAACTATATGAACTAAACGAACATCTACATCATGCATATATGACTCAAAGCTTTACATGCTATAGTGTGTATTTATTCATAATTTAGTTTCAAAATCTCATGCGTTCAATGCATGTGTACCTTACTAGTTTTGAGTAGAGTAGCAAATTTCACGCGGCCCCGGGTATATCAAAATGCAGGGCCCATGCATCATTGCCTTTCGGTCGAACCTACGTCCACAATTTTTTGTACGTACTATATCTCCACTGGTCCCCGAACCCAAAATGGTGCCTCGTTCCCGTAAAACCAAGTGGCCCACACATATTTAAGGCGTCGACTCGAACTCGTTTACTATGACGTGGCCCCGCACGCCATAGTACTCCTACAAACCCTACCGCCGCACTCATCATCGGTTTTCTTCAAGAGGACGAGGGAGAAGCCGATTTTTAGTGGAGGCGCTTTCAAGAAAAAAGAGGATCTGTAGTGGAGACCCCTACCCTAGGGTGCCCTAGGTAGCTGCCGCACACATCATTGTTTTCCCTTTTCCTTATGCTCTTGCACCCTAGAGTGAAATGATGGTTGCTTCGTCCGTCCAGCTTAATGCAGGAAAGGTGGGGCTTTGTGATTTGACCCCTCATCGTTCATTTCTACTACTGCGGCACTACGACAGGGGTGCCTCCAATTCCAACCGCTGCTCCGAATTGTAATTTGGTGCATCGCACGTGGAACAAGACGGTGGATGAGCCACATGTCGGCCAAAGGGGTCATGTTAAGTGTGTCGCCATTTCATGTGCGAACTGACCCTGCTTGAGTTGCTACGCCAACACGACATGAGCAGCCTACCACTTGGTTTTGCTCCTTGGTGAATCCCGACTATATTGATCTAAAAAGATATGTGCTGAACTACCCTCTCCGGCTTGGTTTTTTATTGTTAGGCGTCTCGTTTTATAGGGCGTGCACATAGTTCTAGGTCATCCATTTGACTAACTAAATATGACTTACTATGTCACAAAAAGTATATCATTGGATTCTTAAGCGGATGTAGTTGTATTTAAAAGTCGAGGGCGGGGCTTTTCCAACACGGTAGGCGGGGCAGTTCCCCCTAGGTTCGACGGAGACGCGAGAAGATGAGGGAGTAGGCTGCTGCAAACGTAGGGTTGTGTGATTTGACAGCGAGTTACTGCTGGACAGGTGGGGCCCCATGATTTGACTTGCCATTATCATTTTAACTGCGGCGCTACGACCGGCGTGAGTCTCCCGAATGCGGACCACCTCCATACAGGTGCCTCTCCTAATGCTCCACCATGTAGTAGAGGCTGGCTCTTGCATGAGAGCCCACTTCTCCACTTTTGCCTTGCCTCTCTTTCCTCCACATATGCAAAAATGCCATGTAAAGCGCAGTATTGTACTTACTTGCTCCTACAGGTGCTAAACTTGCCACATAGGCATAAAGTCTGATGTGGCAAGTTAATCAAGAAGAGAGGGACTAGTTTGGTGACCCAAGGAAGAAACGGCGCTAAGCGCGTGTACCTAGGTGAAAAGACAATTTTGAGTCTATAGCTAATTAAATGAAGCAAACTTGCAAAAAACTATAAGCACACCATTTCATTGGAAGAGGTCACTCCTTGGCAAATGCAATAAATACTAGTACTCCCTGTGTCCCATAATATAAGAACGTTTTTGGCACTACACTAGTGTCAAAAACGTTCTTATATTATGGGACGGAGGGAGTACGAAGAAAGAGATAGAGAGAAGTAAAAAATACACTTATAGCCAACCTTATAGCCAACCTTGTTGTAGTATGAGTGACTAAGTGATGACTATGTATGACATGCCAACATCAGATAGCCTAACGCACCGTGTTAAATCTCCAAGGGCGCGACCGCGCGAGCGACGCGACGGTCGTGGTAGGCGCGACCATGATACGGGCTGCTGGCAGCCCTTGGATCTGAGATCAAACGGTCGCATGCTAAGTTGCTGAAAATTTGCAGAATAACCCTCCAGGATAGGATATTCACCCATAGGTCTAGAATCACGCCATGCAACCGTTCGATCTCAGATCCAAGGGCTCTCGGAAGCCCGTATCATGGGAGAATGGAAAGCCACTACCCTGCCGTTCGCACGCTGGCAGTTCGCTCCTACTCGTCCCCGCACGTCCTTCAATACTACGGCGGTTCGCTCCTAGTCGTCCCGTCCATTCACATTACGGCAGTTCCACTAATCCTAACCCTCCTCCCAAATCCATGGCGTCCCAAATCTCCACGATCGGCGGTGAGTACAAGGTTAGAACCATCACCGGCGATGAGTTCGACGTCATCTACACCCGTTCTTCCGCGACGGTGAAAGGATGCCTTTCTCGCTTCAGACGCATGTTCGAAAACTCAGATGATGAGTGGGTCGCTGGGCTAGATGTTGAGTACACCACAGTCCTGGGACGAGAGAAGGATCTAAAGGACGAAGAGAGGAAGAAGCCCGCCGTGATCCAGGTTTGCGTACATAACGTTTGCTTGGTCTACCACATATGCCATGCCGACGTTGAGTGCCAGGATTTTAAGAACTTCCTCGAAGGACAAAACAGTGAAATTCGTTACTGTAGACTTTAAGAACGACAAAGAAGTCATGGGTCGGATAGGCCTCGTTGTAGGCAACCCCTTCGACCTCCAGAAGAATCGGCTGGTGCCCTCTCGTCAGCCTTCAATGCTGACCCTGGCAGGAGCCATGGTTCATCCTTCGTACCGTAAACTGGAGAAAACCTCATTACACGTTTCATCGTCATGCATGGCAGCGGAATGTACTAGATATAGACCACATCCACTACGTTGCAATGGATGGCTACCTTTGTTTCAATATCTACAAGGGTTGGATGAAGAGCAACAGCCAAGTGTGCGGTTCAAGCAAAGAAGTATCGGCCAAGAGGAAGAGGGACAAGGACGAAGTCGAGGACGTGGACGAGGACTCCGAGTAAGGTGGCAGTGTCGTTGCTCATGGTGGTTCTAACTTCTAATGCAGTGTCTACCAGATTAGTTGCATAGTTTAATTTCAGGTGTGCTTAGTTTAATTTGAGGGGTGTGTTGTGCTGAGCCCCCAGCAGAACTATGTTATGTTTCTTCTCGTTACTTTAACTCTTCAGTATGTACATACTACTAGTATTTCTTTAATAGAATTTAGCACCCCAATTAAGCACGTACTAGCTTTTTTAATAGTACTATATGCATAATTTGGCGACGAGCGCTCTCTATATGTACCACCTTTTTTAATTTCAATTTTTGCTCCATGGCGCAATCCATCGATAGTACTACTGTACAAAAGTATACATTTTTTAAAAGGCTAGAGTACTGTTCATCACATATATAGCCAGTTAAATTCTCAACCTAGAACGACGTGCATGCCATGTAGTAAACCGATACGGAGGAAGTATAGTAAAATGAGGTGATTTTACGAGCGATCGGCGGGGAGCATGGCCTGTCATGCGGTCCCACGTGTCATGATGTACCAAGGCGATGCGCGTGTCCCTCTTGAGGCAGAAGCAATACTACGTGGTTTGAGATGATGGCGAACCGAAGTGTGAAATAATGGTTGCTTCGTCCGTCTGGGAAGGTGCGGCATTGTGATTTGACGTCTCATTGCTCATTACTAATACTGGGCCGGTACGAGTGGGCTGCGTCCCCCCTGCTGTTCTGCACTGTTATTTGGTGCTTGACACGTCGACCCGGTTGCTATATGTCCCACATGTCGGTGACAGGAATTACAGAATTCATGAAAGGGAGCGTCGACGGAGGAGTATACTACAGTATTCATGAAAGGGAGCGACTTAGTTTTGGAAAAATCTGTTTTTACGGAGTACGTACCCACTAGGGTTTATAGGGCTCATCTAAAAAACATTCGTTTTTCCGTTTGATAAGTCTCAATTCTACTATACTAGTAGTAGTACCATTACATGTTGGATTTCGAGGTGCGTTAGATCACCCGACGCAAGCAGTGTCAAGAGGAAACTAACCAATGCATGTACAAGTTCATGGAATTTAGTGGTCATTCATGCATTCGTTCTAACTAATGCCTCGGTAAACATAACTTCTTGAGAAAAATGAGCGTACTAATTACTTGTGCAAACTACGAAATTAATTCGACCACTCACCGTCTACCTTGGTTGGAGAGATTTTGAAATTGAGCCATAAATTGGAAAGGAGGGAGTAGTAACTTTTGTCTCAATTACTATTTGTGGCCTTGTATAGATGCAAAATGTATTTTTTTATAGTGGCCTTGTATAAGTAAATGGAGGGTGTACTAAGGACATATATATTCCAAACAATATGATAATCTCTCTAACCAAGGTACGTAGTAGGGACGAGGAGTAAATGCAGGGAGTAGTAAAATTTTCTCCTCGTGCTGCAAGCCACCGCGCGCGTGGGCGTGGGAGCGGGCGTAAGGCGTACAATACTACTACTACTACTACTACTACTACTCGTAAGCAAGCTTCACCTCATCCTGTGAGCCACCGCGCCCGTGGGCGGGGGAGACGGCGTACTAAGCAAGCTTCTCCTCGTTCTGCGAGTTGACGGGACACATCAAAAGTACTCCAGTGTATAGAGCCTTGCCTCTAAGGTAGGCCCCACATGGTTTCCCTCTTTTTAACATAACACGTCAAGTCGCAATTTGTTTGTTCACCCGTGGTAGACGATCCTCCCTCCACCAAGTGGACAACCAGTACACATGTCAAATTACCACGTGGGCTGCCTTTTCATACAGAAATGAGCTCCACCGTGTACCCGTGCGGGTGTGGTTGGGAAAGAGACGGGAGTACGTGCGCCGTGCGTGAACCTCTTCTCTTTGTGCAAGCCCCCCACCTACGTGTGTGTGTGTGAGAGAGATACAAACCTAGACATAATGCGGTGTCCATCCCCATGCCTCCGCCCAGTCCGACCACCAGTCACCACCATGCCCCACTCCTCCTCACCTTATCTCTCATCTTTCTCCCTCCATTTTTATATACAAGGGGCCACTATCAAAATTACAATTTGCAGATATACAAGCCCACTAACACTAATCGATGCAATATTAATGGTGTTTGCCTCGTGGTACTAGCAAAGGAGGACATTAATTATCCCTTGCATGCATGCGGGAGTTTGTAAAAAAAATGCATCTAGATGTTCCGTGCAATGCACGGGCATCTTGCTAGTCCATGAAAACAACATATGGAAAAATTCCACGGCAAACGAGGGATTTGAATCTGTTGGGAGGGGCTGTTTGGATCTTGCCCGGGGTAGCCAAAATATTGGCGACCCTTTTGTCCACCGGTGCCTTTGCCACCGATGAACGAGGAATGGCTCGGGTGCTCATGCTGTCATGCACGCGCACGTTGGAGACAAGCTCGCACGAGCTGTATTTTTGTTGTCCCACAACGCCGCCCGAGCCGCCCACAGACCGACCGGCGACCCGCAAATTACGCCATCCAACCGTAGTCGCACACATTATGACAGCAACTCAACCAACCGGACGAAATTCACGCAAACACGTAGACAAGTTGATATTTCATATAAACAACGACGGAAATCATATAAAATACCGGATTTTCATACAAACATGATGGATTTCATTACATTCAAATGAACTACGCGGTGCTAGTTCTGGACAGCACAGGTATATAATACCTGGCCTAAATGGTCGCCCGCCGATCGATTTGTGTTCCTCTTGTCCGGCAGCATGATCACCGGACTATCGGGAGCCCCGGAGGTATATGCTTCAGCGCAAAGGACGGCTCGCTTCCCCACTGCCCAACTGATATCATTGGCTGATGCCGAAGATGATGGTGGCCGTCACCGGTTCGAGTTCATCACCGGCCACTACTTCGCCATGGCCGGCACCGGCTCGAGTTCATCCAAACATTCCCCTCTTCCGTGGAGCCCATGCGGGGTCGACGAAGGTCCTCTCAACAAATGGATCCGGCAAGACACCTGCTGTGTACGCCGGCGTCGCCTCCGCGGTGGCCTTCATGGGACCCAAGCATCGGCGGCCTCCCATGTTCTACTTTTCCTTGATGATGGTGGCGGACGCGGAGGCGCTGGCCACCGACTCGTCGCTCTCCGCGCACCCGACTTCTGTCGCTGCTTGCATGGCGCGGCCGCCGGCATGGGAGTCTCGGCCACAGAAACGGGAGACGCGGTATGAGGCGGCGGCATGGATGGCAGCAACGACGCATGTGCGCCGCTCCTCGTCGAGCTGGCCTGGAGCGGCGAGTTGCTGAACTGCGCCCCGGCTTGGGGCGGCAACTGGCTCCGTCGGGCGAGGGGAGGGAGGTGGATCAGCGAGCTGCATAGCTCGTATCCGGCGGGCTACCCAGCCGGCTTGGATGCGGAATAACTACTCTTCGCAAGCCATTGTAAGAGTGGACAAAATGGTGAAGGAGGAGATAGGGGAGCGGCGGAGGTGTGCGATTCTTGGCCGGCGTTTGGCCTCGTTTAAATAGGAGTCTAAATAGATAGCGGACGGGGGAGCTCGGCCGGCGTTGCGTTTAATGCCGGCCCGGTCATGAACGGACGTGTGTCCAGAGTGGGTTTCTCGGCTTCCACATGGGCGGGTTTCATGGAGGCGTTTGAATGCGGCAAGGAGGCGTGTTCAGCCGGGCATGCAGCGAGTGGCGCCCTCGACTCTGACCTAGGACATCGTACCGTTTTTCCACTGACGTGTGGGCTCTTTGGGTACATGGCCTGCATGTCAGTGACCCAACGCAGGCAGCGCACAGCAGAGGAACCTTTGGTGGGCCAGGGCGGTCAGAAGCGGGCATTTCATAAACCGATGATTGTTCATTGAGTGTGATGTCATCTTTTTTCATGTAGATAAGCCTACTATGTTGATAGCCCGTTCGATACGTTGTGATTCATAAAGACCGCTGCAAACATCAATGTTCTGCTTATCACAGATAAGATTGATTAATACCCGTAACAATCCATGTCCCAAAGGGTGCATGCACGTATAGGTTGAGTGTGTCTCTTGCGTCATGTGCTGTGTGCATGCAGGCGGGCGGGTGTTGCGTGCGTGCAAGGGTACGTTTCAGTGTTGCATGCATGGGTGTGTACGTGCGTGTGTTCATGAGTGCATGTGTACGTGTCAGTGTTGCACGCTAGCATGCGTGCGTGTGTACGTTATGTGTACGTGTCAGTGTTGCACGCCTGCATTCGTGCGTGTCTTGCGTGCGTGCATGTGTACGTGCGGGATGAGGCTACACGTCAGTCGACTGACTTTTTCATCTCTGGTCATTAGATTTTCCAGCCATTGGATACGAAATGAAGGGCCTCCAGTTTATCATCAAACTCCACCCCCCTGAGCCGCCAGCCACCACCGGCCGAACCACCAGCCCCCGCCGCCCGCGGCCGGCCCGCGCTGTAGGGGAACGCGACAGAAAACGAAAAATTTCGGTATAGCGAGCACGCCCAGGACCACTATGGAGACTGCATACAAGGTTTGATCTGATCCGTGCCGACTCGAAGCGCAGCGGAAGAAGAATCGGTGTAGATCGTCAGTGCAGATCCCCGCAGCTAGGATTTACAACCTCCCAACCGCGAGGATGTACTCCCTCTCCGGACAGCCCTTCGGGAGGCGGTCGGACAGTCCCCCGGACAATGTCGCGGACAGCCCTTCGGGAGGACCCTCGAAACTCGGACGGAGACTCAGACAGCCCTTCGGGAGGACACTCGAAACAGCCCCTCGGGCAAAAGATCGAAACTACAATCTCTCTACGGGGTTGTACACATACGGTGTCAGCTATCCGGCAGGGCTTCGCCGTCCAGAACTAGTTCCTGCCGGAACCCAGACAGCCTTACGGCTCTACGAAACTCTTTTCGTGGGAGGGAGAGAAGAAGCCAGATAATGCATGGCATGTGTATGAGAGCAAGGGATGAAGAGATGGCAGCCCTCACCTCCTCTATTTATAGGAAAACCAAGGGGTAGTGTGCCTCCACAAATTACCAAAAAACCCCATGCATTAGGTCACACATGAGGGTGTTAAGGACAAAATGGGATGCCATGTGGAGCTCCAAGGAGCTCCACCACCCATGGCCGGCCACCCCTACGGGGCCCCCCCAAATGGGGTTCCTTCCCTTGTAAGCCACTTCCTTCTAGAACTTTGACCAAGTTAAAAAGGTGGCTCTCCAAAATTATCCCAAAAAGCACTTTCACTATTCACGACGACATTTTTCAGCGTCCGTTCGAACTAAAAATATTTATGTGGGCTTAGAACATTTCCAGTACCCACTAAAATGATTTTCAATGCGTTCCGAAACAATTCCGGTTTTAGTGATTTTCATCTGCGAAACGCATCTGAAGTGGCTCCGGCAGCTCCGGAACATTTCCGGTTTTTATCTCAGAAAATTCCAAAAAGCTTCCAGAATGATTCTGTCACCCTCCAAGAATTATCAGGCATTTTCCGAAGCCAATCTGACTTAATGGTATATCCCGAAACAACTTTTCGGTACCATCAAAACTTATCCGATGACCTCTCTCTGCGGTACGATTCCGCTGTGCGAAACCTTTCCGGTGTCCGAAACTTTTCCGGTGATTTTCTCTCATACTCCCTGTCTAGTATTCAGTAGATAGATGACCCTTAAGCGTGTGACCCTATAGGTTCGGTGAAGTATAGACATGACCCGGAACCCCTTCCGATCAATGATCAACATCGGAGCCGTGGACACCCATATTGACCCCTATACCCACACGAATAAATATTCGAGTGAACCTCCAGTTGCAGTGAGCTATTCCTTTTGCTTCGCGATATGTCACAAACACCCGAGGTGAGATTTATTGCATTCCTGTGGATCAACGGTTTGTCCAGCATGCAAGCTACCTCGTTACCAGTTTTGTTCTCTTTTCTCGTTTCCGTGTTCCGGCATCCCAGTGATCAAATCACAATGTGTCTGGCCAGACGATGATGGATACCGTTACACCGAGAGGGCCCGAGTATATCTCTCCATCGTCGGAGGAGCAAATCCCAATCTTGAGCTATCTTGTTACTTCCTATACTTTTCCGTGAACCCGAAAGCTGCCGTAATAGCCACCCAGTTACGGATGACGTTTAAGAAACCCCAAAGTTCACGAAGCAAGCACGAAGGAACTTGATACTCTCATGGTCTAAGGAATTATGCAAACATTAACTATCTCAATGATATTAACCATAAACTTGTGACGAAGGTATCTCATAGCATAACATCAATCCGGGTTGATTCAACACAAGCGTTCTACCAACATTGTGCCCTCAAAATTGCCGGCATAGTCATGCCCATGATCAGGAAAACAGGATCATCATGCAATACTTGAGCTAGTCTTAGAGGCAAGACTAGGAATATATTTTACCGTTTATTATACCACACGTGCATATGAGTTCCCTCCGAGCCTCGTGGATATTGTAGACTCGAGAATCATTGCAGTTATAGCATGGATCATAAACATTCATTACAAACTTGGAGATACAAAATAACTGTTATTACTGCCTCTAGGGCATATCTCCTACAGACTCCCACTTGCACTAGAGTCATAATCCAGTTACATGGCTTCCCTAACACCAATGGCTATCCGGTGCTGCTCATGTTTTGCTCGTGGTAGAGGCTTTGTCATCGGGTCTGACACGTTCAGATCCGTGTGAACTTTGCGTACTTTCACTAAACCCTCTTCGACATGATGTCGAATGAGTTTATATTTGCGTTGAATATGTCTTGTCTTATGGTGCGAACTTGGCTCCCTTGCCTGAGCCACGGCGCCACTATTATCACAATAGATCTCCACCGGGTCCTGGGCAATAGGAACCACACCAAGGTCTTAAAGAAATTGCTTGATCCATACCGCCTCCTTGGAGGCTTCTGAAGCAGCAACATGTTCCGCCTCCGTCATAGAATCCGCCACAGTCTTTTGTTTGGAACTTTTCCAATCAACTGCGCCGTCGTTCAATATGAAAACGTAGCCTGATTGAGATTTGAAGTCATCTGGGTCAGTCATGAAGCCTGCATCAGTGTAACCACTTACAATGAGCTCTTCATCACCTCCGTACACAAGGAGTAAATCCTTGGTCCTTCTGAGGTACTTAAGAATACCCTTGACTGCGGCCCAGTGTTCCAACCCTGGATCACTTTGGTTCCGACTGCTAACACTTAGCGCATAGGAAACATCTGGTCTTGTACATAGCATGGCATACACAATAGAACCAACTGCCGAGGCATATGGAACATCATTCATTTGTACTCGCTCATCCAGAGTCCGAGGACTCTGATTCTTGCAAAGCACTCTGCCAGGTGACATGGGGAGTAGGCCTTTCTTGGAGTTCTCCATGTTGAACCTTTTCAACACCTTGTCAATGTACGTGCTTTGGCTAAGCGCTATCAGGCATTTTGATCTATCTCTATAGATTCTGATGCCTAATACATATGCCGCTTCGCCTAAGTCTTTCATTGAAAAACTTTTCTTCAATGAGTCTTTTATTTCGCTAAGAAAATTCACGTCATTTCCAATCAACAATATGTCATCCACATACAAGATTAGAAATGCTTTTGCGCTCCCACTAAACTTCTTGTAAACACAAGATTCTTCGTCATTCCTGATGAAGCCAAACTCTTTGACCACTTCATCAAAACGAATGTTCCAGCTCCTTGATGCTTGCTTCAGACCATAAATGGCTTTCTGAAGTTTGCATACCTTTCCAGCATCCTCATGAATGACAAAACCTTCTGGCTGTATCATGTATACATCCTCTTTGAGGTTTCCATTTAGGAAAGCCGTTTTGACATCCATCTGCCATATTTCATAGTCGAAATAAGCAGCAATTGCTAGCAATATCCGAACAGACCTAAGCATAGCTACTGGCGAGAAAGTCTCGTCGTAGTCCACTCCTGGAACTTGTGTGAACCCTTTCGCGACAAGTCTAGCTTTGTGGATAGTAATGTTACCATCCGCGTCCGTCTTTCTTTTGAAAATCCATTTACAACCAATGGGCTTTACGCCTTCTGGAAGTTCTTCCAAGTTCCAAACTTGGTTTTCGTACATGGATTCCATTTCGGATCTCATGGCTTTGTGCCATTCTTTTGAGCTGGGCCCCGCCATCGCTTCCTTGTAGTGCGCAGGTTCATCGTCTTCAAGAATGAAGATTTCGTTATGAAACCACTCAGGTGGCTGGATAGCCCTACCTGATCTGCGCGGTTCAGTTACAACATTGTCTGAAGTCTCCGCATCACATGCGACAACTTCCGGCTCGGTTGTAGGGATAATTAGCGGAATTTCTTCCGGTTCCTTAGCCATATCAACGGTTGCCGAAGATTCACTAATCTCATTAAGTTGTACTGTCCTCCCACTCACTTCTTTAGTGAGAAACTCTTTCTCAAGAAAGACTCCATGTTTTGCAACAAACACTTTGTTCTCGGAGGCGTGGTAGAAAGAATACCCAACTGTCTCCTTGGGATAACCTACAAAGTAACATTTGTCTGATCTGGGATCAAGTTTGCTTGGCTGTAAACGCTTTACATAAGCTTCACAACCCCAAATTTTGAAAAACGACAGGTCGGGTTTCTTCCCGTGCCACATCTCATGTGGCGTCGTCTCAACAGATTTAGACGGTGCTTTGTTTAGTGTGTGAGCAGCAGTAAGTAGTGCGTGACCCCAAAAAGATATTGGAAGATTTGTAAGAGACATCATTGACCTTACCATGTCCAACAAGGTCCGGTTACGTCGTTCCGATACTCCATTTCTCTGTGGAGTTCCGGGAGGCGTAAGCTGTGAAACGATTCCACGATCACTCAGATGTTGGCCAAACTCATGACTAAGATATTCGCCTCCACGATCAGACCGCAGAAACTTAATCTTTTTGTTACGATGATTTTCTACCTCATTCTGAAATTCTTTGAACTTTTCAAAGGTTTCCGATTTATGCTTCATTAAGTAGATATAGCCACACCTACTCAAATCATCAGTAAAAGTCACGAAGTAAAAATATCCACCCCGTGCACCTGTGTTCATTGGACCACATACATCACTATGTATTATTTCCAATAATTCACCTGCCCGTTCAGGATGACCCGTGAATGGCGTCTTGGTCATTTTCCCCATCAGGCAAGCTTCACATGTGTCAAATGATTCAAAATGAAGGGACGGTAAAACTCCATCTTTATGGAGTCTTTGCATGCGTTTCTTACCGATGTGGCCAAGGCGACAGTGCCACATGAAAGTGGTGGTGGTATCAGCCTTCTTAAGGCATTTAGCATTCATGTTAAAGACATCATTTCCACATTCAAGATTTAGTATGAAAAGCCCCCCAACAATGGGTGCAAATCCATAAAACATATCCTTACAATAAAGTGAACAACCATTGTTCTCAGACTTGTACGAATACCCATCGTGTACCAAACATGATCCGGAGATAATGTTTCTACACAACAGTGGAACAAAATAACAGTTACTTAGTTCTAAGATAAATCCTGAAGGGAGACGTAGAGGCATAATGCCGACGGCTTGAGGGGCGATCCCAGCGCCGTTCCCGACGCGCATCACGACTTCATTCTTTGCTAGCTTGCACACCTTCTGAAGTCCCTGTATCGAGTTGCAAATGTGAGCAACCGATCCGGTATCAAATACCCAAGACTTAGAGTTTTTGCTAGCAAGCAAACGTCAATGACATTAACTTGTATAACAATTATACCTTTTCCGGTTTTCCCGGTCTTCTTATCTTCCAGATACTTCTTGCAGTTTCTCTTCCAGTGTCATGTGCCCTTGCAGTAGAAGCACTCAGTTTCATTCTTGGCTCCGCCCTTAGAGTTGCTTTGGGAGCCGGTCTTACCGGTGCCCTTGCCCTTCTTTGGCTTGCCTTTCTTCTTTTTGAAACTGGTGGTTTTATTCACAAGCAACACTTGCTTGCGATTTTTCCGCAGTCCTCCTTCTGTAGTTTTCAGCATGGCGAGCACCTCTTCCGGTGTCTTCTCCATCCCTGACATGTTGTAGTTCATGACAAAACCGTCGTAAGACAGGGGGAGTGAAGAAAGCAACATGTCCATCATATGGCCAGATGGAAGTGGAAATTCTAGGGCTTTAAGCCTTTCAGAATAGCCAATCATTTTGACCACGTGTTCGCCAACTGAACTACCCTCAGCCATCTTGCAATCCATCAAAGCCTTCATGATATCATATTGTTCAGACTTTGCGGTTTCCTTGTACAGAGCATCCAATTCCCGGATCATATCACGGGCTTTATGGAATTCAAAACGTTTTTGAAGCCCTGGACTCATGCAAGCTAGCATGAGGCACTGCACTAAGTTGTGATCATCATCCTTAGTGGCCCAGACATTTTGTTCATCTTCCGGTGGCCGGTTTAGCTGAAAGAGCAGTTTCAAGCACGTACAATTTCTTAGCGCTCCTGAGGACAATCCTCAGGTTACGGACCCAGTCCGCATAGTTGTTTCCAGTCGTAGCTAACTTCTCTTTCTCTAACATCGGGCCTAAGTTGAACGCGGTGTTGTGAGCCATTTGATCTACAACGAAAACACAAGTTTCACTTAGACTTTGATTATAATGAAATTTGCACTAGTGAATAAACATTTTATTCTAAAATGCACTCCCACCCAAATCAATATCTCTCAAAATTGATTATGAGTGATTCAAGATCCGTGTCTTGATTGTTCGCCATTGGTGTAACACCACTGATGACGAAAATCTTAACCGGTAGGCCAACTTGCCAATTACATCACTATGTGACTCTAGTTCATCTTTCGATGCGTGTGTTCCGAGCTCATGACGGTCATGCCTGAACGTCAAGACAACCAAGTGATCTCGCTGCGAGGTCTCAACTCACCCGCCTCACACTTCTCTAATCGTTCGTACCCGTGTGACACGGCGCACCCCGAAAAGATAGGTGCCGTGACGGTGCTACACTTGGGAGAACACTATCTACTTGATATCTTTAAGTGAGAGATCACCCTAATAAAAGCGACTACCGCGCAATCAAGAAGGGTGCATCATAGGGGATAAACATCTCAGGCAATTCATAATTAGCATGATATGGTATAGCCCTTTCTGACGGAGAAGTCTTTCAATTCTTCGTGTTTGGCATTTGCGTCGGTGTTCACCTTCGCGAAGATTGCCACCACCTTGTCGATGCACTAGATAATATTGCTATCTCTATAGCTAATAAAATAAGTGCATTACTTAAGGTTGATACGCAGGTCATTAAAGTGCAATCATATGGCTCCAGCCATCATGCAGAATCATGACACGCAGGTCATGTTAGTTACATCATATAGTCATCTCATACATAATAAAAATGAATATGAGCATTGCTATACCACATCACATGCACATCCTGCAAAACCAAGTTAGACGCCTCTAATCGGTTTATGCAAAATTTTATTTTACGTGGCTTCTAAGGTTTTTACTTAAACCGCAGCTACCAACGTTTTATCATCAAGTATGATTATTCAAGTTGCTAGATTAACATCTCGAGGTGTATGAAACATGAGATAATTAAATCTCGAGCCCCATACTAAACTTCGTCATACGCATGACCCCCGTGCAGATCATATCTGCAATGCCCTTTCATCTGCGAATTTCATCTTTCTTTTGACTATGGCAGAACCAAAAGAACTGATAGCACTTCCATGATCAATCAGGATCACGGATTGCCAGAACTTTGTCAAATTCCACCATGCTGTCTCGAGATTGAGCAAACGCAAATTCTAGGGAAGCAACAAGAACGTCGGGTAACAGATTTCATATGTCACCCGCATAAATAATTTTCAGCAATAGATCTCATCTACTCCAAAATTATATTATGCAATACCCATACATCTCCATGTATTCTAGATTGTAACCTGCATCTACGCATAGCCTAGCTCTTGATGCCACTGTAGGGGAACGCGACAGAAAACGAAAATTTTCGGTATAGCGAGCACGCCCAGGACCACCATGGAGACTGCATACAAGGTTAGATCTGATCCGTACCGACTCGAAGCGCAGCGGAAGAAGAGTCGGTGTAGATCGTCGGTGCAGATCCACGCAGCTAGGATTTACAACCTCCCAACCGCGAGGATGTACTCCCTCTCCGGACAGCCCTTCGGGAGGCGGTCGGACAGTCCCCCGGACAATGTCGCGGACAGCCCTTCGGGAGGACCCTCGAAACTCGGACGGAGACTCGGACAGCCCTTCGGGAGGACACTCGAAACAGCCCCTCGGGCAAAAGATCGAAACTACAATCTCTCTACGGGGTTGCACACATACGGTGTCAGCTATCCGGCAGGGCTTCGCCGTCCAGAACTAGTTCCTGCCGGAACCCAGACAGCCTTACGGCTCTACGAAACTCTTTTCGTGGGAGGGAGAGAAGAAGCCATATAATGCATGGCATGTGTATGAGAGCAAGGGATGAAGAGATGGCAGCCCTCACCTCCTCTATTTATAGGAAAACCAAGGGGTAGTGTGCCTCCACAAATTACCAAAAAAACCCATGCATTAGGTCACACATGAGGGTGTTAAGGACAAAATGGGATGCCATGTGGAGCTCGAAGGAGCTCCACCACCCATGGCCGGCCACCCCTAGGGGGCCCCCCAAATGGGGTTCCTTCCCTTGTAAGCCACTTCCTTCTAGAACTTTGACCAAGTCAAAAAGGTGGCTCTCCAAAATTATCCCAAAAAGCACTTTCACTATTCACGACGACATTTTTCAGCGTTCGTTCGAACTGAAAATATTTATGTGGGCTTAGAACATTTCCAGTACCCACTAAAATGATTTTCAACGCGTTCCGAAACAATTCCGGTTTTAGTGATTTTCATCTGCGAAACGCATCTGAAGTGGCTCCGGCAGCTCCGGAACATTTCCGGTTTTTATCTTAGAAAATTCCAAAAAGCTTCCATAATGATTCTGTCACCCTCCAAGAATTATCAGGCATTTGCCGAAACCAATCTTACTTAGTGGTATATCCCGAAACAACTTTTCGGTACCATCGAAACTTATCCGATGACCTCTCTCTGCGGTACGATTCCGCTGTCCGAAACCTTTCCGGTGTCCGAAACTTTTCCGGTGATTTTCTCTCATACTCCCTGTCTAGTATTCAGCAGATAGATGACCCTTAAGCGTGTGAACCTATAGGGTCGGTGAAGTATAGACATGACCCGGAACCCCTTCCGATCAATGATCAACATCGGAGCCGTGGACACCCATATTGACCCCTATACCCACACGAATAAATATTCGAGTGAACCTCCAGTTGCAGTGAGCTATTCCTTTTGCTTCGCGATATGTCACAAACACCTGAGGTGAGATTTATTGCATTCCTGTGGATCAACAATTTGTCCAGCATGCAAGTTACCTCGTTACCGGTTTTGTTCTCTTTTCTCGTTTCCGTGTTCCGGCATCCCAGTGATCAAATCACAATGTGTCTGGCCAGACGATGATGGATACCGTTACACCGAGAGGGCTTGAGTATATCTCTCCATCGTCGGAGGAGCAAATCCCAATCTTGAGCTATCTTGTTACTTCCTATACTTTTCCGTGAACCCGAAAGCTGCCGTAATAGCCACCCAGTTACGGATGACGTTTAACAAACCCCAAAGTTCATGAAGCAAGCACGAAGGAACTTGATACTCTCATGGTCTAAGGAATTATGCAAACATTAACTATCTCAATGATATTAACCATAAACTTGTGACGAAGGTATCTCATAGCATAACATCAATCCAGGTTGATTCAACACAAGCGTTCTACCAACATTGTGCCCTCAAAATTGCCGGCATAGTCATGCCCATGATCAGGAAAACAGGATCATCATGCAATACTTGAGCTAGTCTTAGAGGCAAGACTAGGAATATATTTTACCGTTTATTATACCACACGTGCATATGAGTTCCCTCCGAGCCTCGTGGATATTGTAGACTCGAGAATCATTGCAGTTATAGGATGGATCATAAACATTCATTACAAACTTGGAGATACAAAATAACTGTTATTACTGCCTCTAGGGCATATCTCCTACACGCGCCGCCACGCCGCCCCGCCCTCCCTGAAACCACTCCCCACCGCCGGTCTGCCGCCGCACCGGCCATCCCTCTAGGCCCCCCCGCGCCGAGCTTTTTCCCCGGCGATCCCCACCCCACCGCCCAATCAACGGCCCCCCAACCGCCGGTGACTGCCAACCAGAGGTCTGACGACTTTGAATACCCATCGACCACTAATTTATTACCATTTCTGTCCTTCATATACGCGCTGACGGGTGGGCCCTATGGTAATGTGCGTTGCTGAATGTGGAACGTTTCACTGGTCAATTGATCGTGTTATCAACAAATTACGGAGCTGTATGGTGAGCCAGTGACCGTATGATCACCCTAAAATGTACTCCTATTTTATTAACACAGTACAGACTCAAACTACCATTTCTTTCTTTCATATACGGGCTGACAGGTGGGCCCCACGGTTACGCGCCCCGATGGTGCAACACTAGTTGCGCCGCGTGGAACGTTTAACTGGTCCATTGATTGCGTCATCAACAAAATATGGAATTGTACGGGTGAGCCAGTGACTGTATAATCATGACATGTATTTGTTTAACACGGTACAGACGCAAGGGCTCATATATACACGCAAGCACTCACCGCTATAAGTGCACACACGCGAACCCTACCCCTATGAGCACCTTCGAGAGAGTGGGCCAACATATATGATCTTGAGATTTTACGAAGTCACCATAGGTGCCTCGTAGTCGAGTGGAACGTCTCCTCCCACTGAACACACATCGCGGGAAAATACTGAAATTAACACAAGATAAATGCGAGCACCGGGACTTTAACCTTGGTGGGCTCGAGAAACCACTGTCCTCCTAACCATCCAACCACATGTTGGTTAGCACGACAGAATGTATGTGGTGACCATGATGAGCCTATTCTGAAGTCCAGTGACCATATCGTGCTTTCGCTATACAATGACCGTAAGTGTCGTCAACAAAATACGGAGCACGCATCAAATACAAAGTCCGTCAGTGTCATCAACAAAATATGGAGACGTATCGTGAGCTAGATACCGTTGTACTATTGTATATGCTTATTTTCTTAGTGGCCGATTGCGTGTGTGGTGTGGTGGGCACATCATTTCTAGTTGTGGTGGGTCAACATGAAGACTCATGGGTCGGTTCCATCCTGCGCCACATATAGGTTGGACCGAGACGCGTTATATGAAGACCCATGTGGAGGACTCGGCGTACAACACGAAGCTACCAGAGTCGCGGAGGACTCTATCCCCACTATTGATAAGCCAACTATATATGATTTGTAACCCTAGGGCCCCAGTATGTTATAGAAGCTTGGGGGCTAGCTAGTTCGTCGATAGTATACACACACGCAGAATGCCTGGTATTCACCTGTACTTTGTACACACCCCTATCACTAATATACAGTACCAGGAGTAGGCTCTTTCTTCAACTGCAAGGGTCCGAACTAGGGTAAAACTTTGCCTCGTATTACCATCCAGCCTAACAGCCAGGGATATCCTACCGAATGATATGATTCTGCCAACTACTAAGAGAGAGGTGTGTCTAGGGGGGGCAATGTGTGCGAGAGAGGCCTAAAGATAATGTGCGTGCGGGAGACACATAGGCACATATATGTCCGTATAGAGGGCTAGTAGAGACCGCGCGTGTGTATATATGCATGTGAGAGAAATAGTGTTTTCCAACTGAGATTAGTGAAAAGAGTGGTACATAGTAGTCAGAAAGAGAGAGAGAAACAGAGAGAGCATGTGCGTGAGACACCCCGACACCCTGAGAGAGATTGTGAGCATGTGTGAAAGAGAAATGCCGATGCATATAAAGTGTGTGCACTTATGCGTTAGATAGAGAGAGATATAACGCATTTGTGAGAATGGGCCGAGGCATAGTGCATCTACGTGTAAAAGGCGGTTCTACGCATTAAATTAAAATATAAATGGCATTATTATTTTTGGATGAGATCATGAATTTTGCAAATTGCGTATGGACGAAAATCGGTCTATCAGACACCCATACTCTATTGAATTCTAGCATGTGCATGTGTTTATCATATTATCGATCCATAGAGTGAGAGCGGTTTGAAATACAGGTAATGGATTCTTTTGCAATTCATATATAAACATTAATTAGTGCACTCCATGTTGTTAGTGTGAAGCACTTTATACATTTGTCACTTGCATGGATACATTCCAAATTGCTAGCTACGAAATAGAATACATGTCGAATTCAACATAAAGGGGGTTTCGAAGATTCGAATTCATAGGAAGTGCATTCATCTATTTGAACCCGAGATAATGGCATTTGTAAATCAGATGTAAAAGGGGGCATCAATCTTTGTTGTGAGTTTGAACATGCTATATATATTCATACGCATATCTAACTTTTTTTTGCAACCAAGGAGATTATATCTGGAACCATGCATGAACTGAGGTAAGTTGCATATTTTTTAATATATACTCGTGTACAATGTATATTCAAATGTACCCCCTCCATTCCAAAATAATCGTAGCTTTAGGATTTTCAAGAGTAAAGATTTGTGAAGTTTGACAAATCCTGAAAGTTCAATTCAAGAGAACCGAAAACGTTAATGCTTCTGCTCCCAAATATTGAACGAAGCGCCAAATAGGCCTCTGGTCACCCGAAACCGCGCGAGACTAATGTTTGGTGGTAGGAAATTACTGTCCTGACTCTGGCCCGTGTAGCCTATCGGCCCGATGTCCAAAGGTCTAAACCGGGGTAGGTTTGTAACTTCACCAAGACGCCAGTCTCAACCGCCTCCGAGAAGCATTCATATGCCGTGGGCGCCTAAACACCCATGCGCACAGCCGAAATCTATCCCGCCCACATTTGGGACACCTGACATGACTGTCCTACCCCCAACCCGCAATATGTCTGAAATTTTAGATGGGGGCAAAGTTTGTAACTTTCCCCAAATTTGAAACAAGCGCGTCTCAAACCGAAACATTGTCCCCCCTTAGTTCCCCGCCTCCCTCTGTTTCCCCATTCATACTCCGTGGGCGCGAAAACGCCCTCTCCATCAGCCGCGAAACCCCAGCCTCCTCCATCCTCCACCCCATAGCGGCCAATCCACCGCCGCCCTCCTCCATCACACCGGAGCCGGTACCCCGACGTCATCGTCCAACGCAACCGCAACCACAACGCCCTCAAGGACTTAGTAGCTGAAGCCAAGGCAGAGCTGCCTCCACGACGCCGACGCTGACGTGCGCCATACCAGAACCACTCCGACCATGCCGTCCTGCGCCTCACTGTTGCCGCTCCACTGTCGCAACCGTCCACCGCATCGGAGCTGTTCCCGCTACGCCGTCGTTCGCCGCCACGGATCTGGTTCCCCGCCGCCGACAGACGGCCACCGCACCACACTCAACAACTTGGCCATGGGTTCGTCCAAGGCTCCACCGTCCTCCACAACTTCTCGTTTCCAGTGAACCACAAGAAGATCGTTAGAAAAACAGAAGGAGGACATAGCACTGCCAGCAGAAAGAGGTACTCCTCTTCCCTTATTCGTGCAAATCTTACGTCTCTGCTCACACCGTATTCATCCCACGAAAGAAACTAGTTGAGCACTTCTAACTGCATCTTCTTCGTGATACTAAATGCATAAGGTTTCCTCCCTTTACTATTTCACCTTTGCTAGAGGTCAGTAGCCCGCCTGGATTTCAATTCAGGGTCAGTCGAACCACAATTAAAAGAAGCAGCAGCCGCTTAGGCGCGCGGAGCACCTAGTCCGCCTGTTCCGCGAGGAAGCGGCGCATCGGTGTCTATCATAGGGGTGTGGGGCGCAGGAGCTGCTTGCGCCCGATCTGGAGGTCGGCGGGGCTTGAATGGATGGCCGGGGGGCGGTGCCAAGCACGGCGGTGCGGTGAGGTCGAGGGGAGGGTGCAGGCAGGGGAGGAATACTGGGCCGGTGGTCGCTGGCGTTTCGAGGAAGATCGTCAACACTGACTGGCTGGAGGTAGATGAAGGCGATCTGCCCGTTCTTTGTACATCGGACGGTGCAGAAAAAATGGACTGACCTATTTGTTTTCAGTCGACTGTTATTTTCATAGAATCCTGTAGTAATTTAGTGTGCCATGCATGTTGTAGAGCTATCATATGTCTCCCGTCATTTATTTCTCACCGACCTGCTATCTGCTACCTTTACACTGTACTAATTGTGCACACACTTCACCCATACTCACACTATTGTTTTTTTATGCATGGGTATTTCAGACTCTGACGCAGTGTTGATGAATGCAGAAAAGAAAAGACAGAAGTCGCTCCAGTGTAATTCGAAGATAAGCACTAAGCGTTTCAGCGCTCTAATGGGTGCAGTGTCAGCAGTTGGAGACAGTAAACGTAGCTCTGCAGTTGATGATCTCAATTGCCACACACAACCATCCCAGGTGCTTGCTTTAACTTCGCGCTGTCAAATGTGGTTGCATGTTGCATATGGTGTCTAGCTTGTATTGCTTCCAATTTGGTTAAATTGCATCTGCTTACTTTACACATTATACCTTTGATAATGACATGCCTTCCTGTTTTTGATACATACTACATATGTCTATTAACCATGTTCGTACATCAAACTAATGCTCTTTTGTATCCCTCGTCAATCACTTATGATGAGACAGTCACCCGAGTGGGTTACTGTGAGACGCCCTACTCGTTTAAAGAGTGCAGTGTCATCCTCCCCACATGATTCTCAAGAAACAGCAAGGCTAAATGAAGATAGTCAACGTAGCTCTCTAGTTGATCACCGCAATTCCCCCACACCACCATCGCAGGTGCTTGCTCTTACTTGGCAGTGTGATATGTGGTTGCATGTTGCATATGGTGTCTACCTTGTAATGCTTCTAATTAGGGTAAATTGCATCTGCTTAGTTAACACATTATACCTGTGAATATGACATGCCTTCCTGTTTTTGGTACATACTACGTCTTTCTATTAACCATGTTCTTACATCAAACTACTTTTCTTGTGTATCCCTCATCAATCACTTCTGACGATACACCTTCAAGTTGACAGTGTAATATTGGTTGCATCTTGCATATCATTTCAAACATGTATTGCCTCTAATTTGTTGAAGTGCCACTTATAATGAGACACATCTAACTTGGTAGAGTGATTTTGGTTGGATCTTTCATATGGTGTCTAGATTGCATTGCTTCCAATTTGTTGAAATGCCTTCTGCTTAGCGTTTTTCATACATATTCCATCCTCCTACAATGTGGTTGCCATACATAAAAGTTGTGTTCGTCAGTATCATGCATCAACGAATTTGGAAGTGCGAATTTCATTCCTTTTTCTTGTGTGTTTACTTGACAAGGCAAAATCTGAAAGGACGAAGGCACGGAATGATGGTGGTCCTCTGGAGCAACCGAAACAGATGATCTCTGCAGATTCTCCTGCTACTCGTACTGCAGTGCTAGTTCCAAATCTCATCTCCCCTACTCCACAACCCAAGGTGCTTGCTCTAACATGGCAGTGTGATATCTGGTTGCATGTTGCATATGGTGCCTAGCTTGTATTACTCCTAATTTGTTAAATTGCATCTCCTTAGCTTACACATTATACATGTGAATATGACACGCCTTCTTGTTTTTGGTACATACTACATCTGCCTATCACACCATGTTCTTACATCAAACTACTGTTCTTGTGTATCCTGCATCTATCGCTTATGATGAGACAGTCACGCCCGTGGGTTAATATGAGACGCACTACTCTTATAAAGAATGCAATTTCATCCTCTCCACATGATTCTCAAGAAACAGCAAGCCTAAATGAAGATATTGAACGTAGCTCTATACTTGAAGACCGCACTTCCCCTACACCACCATCACAGGTGCTTGCTCTAACTTCGCAGTGTGATATGTGGTTGCATGTTGCATACGGTGTCTAGCTTGTAATGCTTCTAATTAGGGTAAATTGCATCTGCTTAGTTTACACACTATACCTGTGAATATGAGATGCCTTCCTATTTTTGGTACACACTACATCTATGTGTTAACCTTGTTCTTACATGAAACTACCTCTCTTCTGTATCCTGCATCAATCACTTACGATGAGTCACCTTTATTCGTTGCATATTGCATATTATTTCTAGCCTGTTGCCATGTATTGCTTCTAATTTGGTCAAATACATTTGTTAGGGCACCCTTTTAATTTGGCAGAGTGATATTGGTTTCATCTTTCATATGGTTTCTAGCTTGCATTGATTCTAACAAGTTCAAGCACCTTGTGCTTAGTTTACACTTTATACATCATACATGTCAATATGTCACGCCGTCCTGTTTTTCATACATATTCCATCCTCCTATCATGCGGCTGCCTTACATGAAAGTAGTGTTCGTCAGTATCATGCATCAATGAGTTCTGAAGAGCAAATTTTATTCCTTTTTCTTGTGGGTTTGACTTGACAAGGCAAAATCAAGAAAGAGGAAGGAAAAGAGTAAGGAAGGCGATGATGGTGGTCCTCTGCAGCAACGTAAACGGAGCATCTGTACCGATTCTCCTTGTACTGATAGTGCATTACAAGGTCCAAGTCTCCGCTCCCCTACTCCACCATCCAAGGTGCTTGCTCTAACTTGGCAGTGTGATATCTGGTTGCATGTTGCATATGGTGTCTAGCTTGTATTGCTCCTAATTAGTGTAAACTGCATCTGCTTAGCTTACACATGATACATGTGAATATGACACGCTTTCCTGTTTTTGGTACATACTATATCTGTCTATCACACCATGTTCTTACATGAAACTACTCTTCTTGTGTATCCTGCATCAGTCACTTATGATGGGACACCTTTAAGTTGGCAGTGTGATATTGGTTTGCGTCTTGAATATGATTTCTAGCATGTATTGCTTCTAGTTTGATGAACGCCACCTATGACGAGACAGTTTTAACTTGGCAGAGTGATATTGATTGCACCTTCCATATGGTGTCTAGTTTGCAGTGCTTCTAATTTGTTGAAGTGCCTTCTGCTTAGTTACCACATCATAGGTGTGAATATGTCAAGCCGTCCATTTTTTCGTACATATTCCATCCTCGTATCATGACTTTGCCTTTCATCAGAGTAGTGTTCGTCAGTATCATGCATGAATGAGTTCTGAAGAGCGAATTATATTCCTTTTTCTTGTCGGTATGACCTCACAATGCAAAATCAATAAAGCTGAAGGAAATTGGCAAGGCATTGGATGATGGTGGTCCTTCCGAGCAACTGAAACGGAGGTTCTCTACAGATTCTACTCCGCCATCCTCCCAACAAGATTCGCAAGACAACGCAAGGCTAGACAGTCAACGTAGCTGTGTAGATGATGAGCACATCTCCCCTACTCCACCATCACAGGTGCTTGCTCTAACTTGGCACTATTATATGTGGTTGCATGTTGCGTATGATGTCTAGCTTGTATTGCTTCTAACTTTGTTGAATTGCATCTGCTTACTTTACACATAATGCCTGTGAATATGACATGTGTTCCTGTTTCTACATCAGACTACTGTTCTTGCATATCCCGCATCAGTCACTTATGATAAGGCACCTTTAAGTCGCCACTGTGATATTGGTTGTGTCTTGCATATGATTTCTAGCATGTACTGCTTCTAATTTGTTGAAACGCCATACAGTTTGAACTTGGCAGAGTGATATTGGTTGCATCTTTCATATGGTGTCTAGCTTGCAGTGCTTCTAATTTGTTGAAATGCCTTCTGCTTAGTTACCACATCATAGGTGTGAATATGTCACGCCATCCTGTTTTTCATACATATTCCATCCTCGCATCATGTGTTTGCCTTTCATCCGAGTAGTGTTCGTCAGTATCATGCATGAATGAGTTCTGAAGAGCGAATTTTATTCCTTTTTCTTATCGGTTTGACTTCACAATGCAAAATCATTACAGCTGAAGGAAATTAGTCCGGCAGTGGATGATGGTGGTCCTTCGGAGCAACTCAAACAGGGGGTCTCTACAGATTCTACTCCGCCATCCTCCCAACAAGATTCGCAAGACAACACAAGGCTGGACAGTCAACGTAGCTGTGTAGATGATGAGCACATCTCCCCTACTCCACCATCACAGGTGCTTGCTCTAACTTGGCACTATTATATGTGGTTGCATGTTGCGTATGATGTCTAGCTTGTATTGCTTCTAACTTGAGTTGCATCTGCTTACTTTACACATAATGCCTGTGAATATGACACGTGTTCCTGTTTCTAGAACATACGTGTACATGATGAGCACATCTCCCCTACTCCACCATCACAGGTGCTTGCTCTTACTTGGAACTGTTATATGTGGTTGCGTTTTCCGTATGATGTCTAGTTTGTATTGCTTCTGATTATGTTGAATTGCATCTGCGTAGCTTACAACTTATACCTGCAACGATCACTTACCCATAAGACACATTTAACTTGGGACTGTGATGTAGGTTGCATCTTGCATTGTCTTCTAGCTTGTACTGCTTCTAATTTCTTGAAATGGCACTTACGACGAGACACTTTTTACCTGATAGAGTGATATTGGTTGCATGTTCATATGGTGCCTAGCTTTCATTTCTTCTAATTTTGTTGAAATGCCTTCCGCTTACTGTTTTTTCATACATATTCCATCCTCCTATCGTACGTGTGAATATGAAACGCTGTCTTTTTTGTATATATTCCATCCTCCTATCCTGCGCTTGCCTTACATCAAAGTAGTGTTCGTCTGTATCATGCATCAACCAGTTATGCAGAGCTAATTTTATTCATCTTCTTGTGGTTTTGACTTCATAAGGCAATATCAGAAAATAGGAAGGAAAAGAGTAAGTTAGGGGATGTTGGTGGTCCTCCGCACCGACGCAAACAGAGACTCTCTAGATTTGCCACTGCTACTGCTAATGAAGTTGAAGTCCCAAGTCTACATGATGAGTTCATCTCCCGTACTCCACCATCGCAGGTGCTTGCTCTAAGTTGACAGTGTGATAATTGGTTTCATGTTGCATATGTTGTCTAGCCTGTATTTCTTCTATTTTGATTAAATTGCACCTGCTGAGTTTATACGTTATACATGTGCATATGACATGGCTTTCTGTGTCTAGAATACACTGCATCTATCTATCATACCATGTTCTTACATCAAAGTACTGCTGTTGTGTATCCCGCATCAGTCACTCATGATTGGACGCTTTTAACATGGCAGTTTGATAGTGGTTGCATCTTGCATTGATTTCTACGTTGTACTGCTTCTAATTTTTTGAATTGCCACTTATGACAAGACACTTTTAACTTGGCAGAGTAATATTGGTTGCATCTTTCATATGGTGTCTAGCTTGCATTACTTCTATTTTCTTGAAAATCCTTCTGCTTAGTTTGCACATCGTAGCTGTGAATATGTCATGTCGTCCTGTTTTTCTTACGTATTCCATCCTCATACGGTTGTCTTACATCAAAGTATTGCTTGTCTGTATCATGCATCAATGAGTTCTGAAGAGCGATTTTATTCTTTTGTGTTGTGGGTACGGCTTGACATGGCAAAGTCAAAAAAGAGCAAGGAAAATAATATAGTAGGGAGTGCTGTTACTCGTCGGGTGAAACAGAAAAGGATCTGGCGTCAAGATTCTGCTGGTACTTATAGTGCAGTAGAAGGTCCAAGTCCACCGGCTAAATCTACAAACACAGTATCACCTGCTCCACCTGCTGCAACATCCGCTTCAACTGTACCAGCATCTCAACGAGTTACTCGTTCGTTTGCTCCGGAACTGGCCAGTTCCCAAGCTGCCTTCACACCTAACACTACTTCCGAAGCACTACTGACACAACAGGACTTGGCTAGATCGGATGAACCTCATGAGCATCAACACCAAGACGGTACCTGACCGAGTCAAGTTGCAGTTGCATGCTCCTTTATATGTACTCTCACAGTTTGATGTACACTAACACTTTCCATATTCGTTGTTGAACTAGCACCACGGCGCAAGCGGAAACAGACATCAGGGATAATGCTTGACAGATTAACAAAATCTAAAGGAGGAAGAATGGAGATCCATTTTGAGGCAGGTTTAAAAAGGCCACGTGATGCTACAGAGTCAGCCAAGTTAGTATCAGAGGCAGCCGTTGCCGTTAGGTGTCATGCACGTATCCTCCCAACGTGGATCCAGTACAGGAATGAGAAAGACAATACCCAGTTTAACACCTTCCTTGACCATTTATCCGTAAGTAATGTTATTCATCGCAATTAGTAATATTGTCTTGCTCTGTCCCATACTTTCTAGCTTCCTCCTAATAAGACTCACATTCTTTTTTCAACAGATGAGGTTCAAGTTGGATCCGAAAGATGATGCAACTAAACAAGCATGCACTCATGTTTTTCAGTCTGCTCTGCGACAGTATCGGTACCACCTTAGAAAATCTCACTTTGAAGGCAAGGCTAACAATGAAATCGCCCAAACATCTCCAGTGGAATATATTACAGATGAAGACTGGACAGCCCTCGTTAAACACTGGTCTGATCCAAAGTATCAGGTAGGCTATATATATTTGATCAGACCACATATTGAACTTGTATTTATGTATGTGCCTTACAAGTGTATCTTTCTTCTAGGCTAACTGTTTGAAGAACAAAACCAACCGTTCTAAAGTGAAATTCCAACAGACAACAGGATCTCGTAGCTATATTGCACACTGCGAGGCTCTTGTAAATAGCTGCTACTTCCTTCTTTTTTTGTGCCATATTATCGTATCTATATTGACTTGTTCCAAATACAGAGGAAAGCCCGTGCGGACCAAAAAGAACCTGAACCGAATGCAGTGCAAATATTCAAGGATTGCCACACCAGCAAGATGAAGGGCATGAGCACACCAGTTCAAGCTGCTGTTGTAAGTCCTTACTCCTCCTGCCTTTGAACTGATTGGTACTGTGATGTGTTCATTTAACTACTTGGTTTGCAGCCAATGTCAGTTACTCTGTTCACTTTTATACACAGTTGTCTTAACGTATCATTTCACCTTACATGGTTTAAAAGAGATGAAGGATATTCTTTTGGTCTTGATCTGTAATCTAGTTGTTATGTTCACGTGCGCACACAATGATAAAATAGCTTGTTTGTTTTATATCTGTTTGCCCATGATATGAATGATGTCATACTATGTTCATCCTACTTTAAACCATGTCTCTTTATCCTTAGATGTCAACGAATGTGAGGAAATAGACAATACAGTAGGCATGCTACATGGACATATGTTCTGAAAGTGATTTTATTATGTAGTTGGCACTACAATACATGCTAATGTATTACAGTAGTTCACCAAAATAAGTTATGTATAAATGTTTAACCTACTTTGTTTGTTTTTGTCTCATTAGTAACTTATCTGGTACACTAATCTACAAGTTCAAACTTTCAGGAAGCTATGGAACAAATGATTGAACAGCCACAACCACCTGAAGGTGATGAGGCTACCACAGGCACAATGTCACCTCTTGCTGCAGTGCGTCAGTATCTCTCCACTAACAGTGCAAAAAGCACCTTCCTGCGTAATTCTGGGTTGGTTGTCAAGGTAACCTCGTCCAAATCGCCTACTGAACAAAATCTTCCTGCTAGACAGAGTGATATATCTGTGCTCCAGACACAAGTCCAATCCCTAATGGACGTCGTTTTGGAAACAAGAATAGTGGTTGACAAATGTCGTCAAGATATGAATGGTTTTGAAACCAGACTATCAGACATTCGCTTCGTTGTTCAAGAGCAATGGCGGAAAAAAGGTGAAGATCGTGCTGCTCCATCAGATTCTACAGCCTGAAACATTAGCACTCAGGTCAAATGATCTGTGCTTCTATACATCTGATGGTGCTTTTATCTGGAAGGACTGTAAACTTTATGCCAACAGGCTTTTTGTTGTATGGTTGGAATTTATTTTGTTGTGATACAACATTTATGATGCTGCCGCAGGCTGCAGTAATTACGACGCTATTTTTGTATAGCGTAGGTTTATCTTAGTAATGCATTCGGCCAAAAGCTTCGTAGGAGCCCAACATGCCAACATTCATCGGGCCCATTCCAATTGGGCTAAAAATGATTACGGGCCAAAATTGGCATGTAGCCCACTAAAAATATCTGGGCCTAAATCAGCATAAGCTTTCATATTTTTCTGGTAGGCCTGTGCCCATAGTGGGCCTTTAGGCCTAAACATAATTTGGGCCCTCAGTAAAAGTAGGCCGTTCACATGTGCAAATATCTCGAGCCCATAAAAACATGGGCCTTTAATAGACCGAAAGTGAGATTGGGCCCTGATTGTGCCAAATAACCCACTGGTCTTAGCAGGCCGAAATGGTGGCCCAGTTATGATGCGGATCTTTGACAGGCTGAAATTCGGACGGGCCGTAAATGCGCCGACCTAATACACGGGCCTTTAACAGGCCGGAACTTCGGTCGGGCTAGATTATCGTCATTTTTATATGGGCTGTTAATGGGCCCGATATGACGTTGGGCCACATATGGCCCATGGTTTTCGTCCGGCGTTAACAGGCCGAAAGTGGCCCAAATCTATAGTGGGCCTCTAACAGGCAAAATGTCAGACATGGCCGAATATGACCCAAATCCTTCACGGTCGTTGATGGGCTGAAAGTTTTGATGGCCTGTAAATGGGCCCAAATGAAGCAGGACCTTTAACAGGCCGGAAATACACCGGGCCGTAATTCGGCCCAATTACTTAGCGGACTGTTAACGGGCCAGAAGTGACCATGGGCCGCGTTGATGACAAGTTTAGGACAGGCCGTTGACGGGCCGATTTGACAGAGAATGTTGGGCCTTTAGCTGGGCCGGCCCATTATGGTCTGCAAAATCTTGTGGGCCTTTAGCTGGGCCGACCCATTGTGGTCCGCTAAATCTTGTGGGCCTTTAGCTGGGCCGGCCCATTATGGTCTGTAAAATCTTGCGGGCCTTTAGCTGGGCCGGCCCATTATGGTCCGCCAAATCTTATGGGCCTTCGGTTGGGCCGGCCCATTTATACTTTATGGGCCAGTTTTAGGCCGGTCCACGTGTCAACATATCATAGGCCCATCTCGACCGTTGGATGAGTGACACCTGTGCCAACACGGAGCTGACGCGTGGATCCGTCAGTCAATGATGATTTTACACATGGAAAATCCCCATTGGTCCGGGCTGTTAACGGGTTATCGGATCCAAAACCCGACGCGATAGCTTAACGGCGTTCCGTTACGGTGGATGCCATGTGTCGGTCACCCTTGACGAAAGCACTTCATATCGTCATGGAAGTGGACACTTCCGTGATGATAATTTTGGTAATGTCATGGAACACTTCTACGACAGCACAGGTATGACTATCTTGATTCTGTCATAAAATCGTCATGGATGTACATGCATGACAAAAAACGCGACCTACTGTGACAAACACGTATCATCACGGAAGTGTATTTTTTTTGTATTGCAGGCAGGCGCCAGCGCACACAGCGTACTCGTTTCCTCTTTGGTCCTAAGGCAGCAAGCGCAGGCGTGGAGTACCGAGGCATCAAGCAAAGCTTCCATATCAGTGCAACGAGACCAGGACTGGAAGGACGGCAAGGCGGAGGTCACCATGGAGCCCAGGCGGCGTCACCACTAGAGCCTTTTGCAGGCGAAGACCGCTTTTGTCAAGATAAGTTGTACTAGATGTTCCCCTTCAAACTTGGCCGTTGTGGGATCCCTTCCCGCTCATTATTTGGGAAGAGGACCAGGGCCCCTATAAATAGGACTAGCCACCACAGAGAGGAGGGGGGATCAAACCCTTCCACCAGTTCACCAAGCATAAGAACACCTCACCTCAGGAGGCTGTTCTTCCCCTTGTACTGTTCATCCATAGCCCAAGAGGCAATCCACCACCACCACCACACTGGATTAGGGTATTACACCACAACGGTGGCCCGAACCAGTGTAAATCTTGTGTCCCTTGTGTTGCGAGTTCGTCGAGTTAGCCCTTGAGATCGTAGCAAAACAAGGACGCAGATCGGTAGGAGGGGAGATCTCCGCGCGCACCCCAGAGTTCGAACCTTGAGGGTTTTGCCGGAACCCGAGATCCGACAATAATTATGTTCAGATCATAACTAAACATTCCGATATATAAGATCTTGACAGAATCCAGCAACATTGATAGGCTATCCATGGACGAACTCTTCATTGAGCATATAACATAATATTAGTACCCAAAGTGTACTCCAAGATGATATAAAACTTATACGCACAAATGAAAATGCAGATTATGATTACAAATGTGTAGATGATAATATACGGTACCTGAAAAAGTGAGGAGCCAAACACCAACTTCTTGTGATCATTAAACGGATCATGAATTACACCCAAGGTCTCCAGTTTGGGCGCAGAGACGACAGTTATTTGCCAAGGTTTATAACAATAATGAAGGAGCAACCTTTGAAGTGAAGGGGCATCTTCGATGATGAGCTGCTATCCTACAAAAGCAATTCTGATGCTTTTAAGGTGAGGCGACTTTATTTGGAGACAACTAATACGGATTTCTACTCCCAAAACAATCAACAAGCGCTCCAGGGCAGGGCAACTGGAGTGGATGATGTTGTGCAGTTAGGCCTCCAACAGATAAACCAATACAAGCGAAAGTTTTTTTAGCAATGGGAGTCGAAGCATTTGTACCAGATCATCTGGTAGATGGCACTGGGCGAAGGTGGCGGTGTGGAGAGAGGAGGAAAAGCACGAGATGGACAATGGTGGTGTGGGCACAAATTCTTGGTGTTCGGTTTCGTGGTAATCGTATAACTCAAACTGCTGGAGTTTTTCGAGTTCAGGGGAAGTCAGCCAAGCGTTCACCGTGCCGGGTATGGACAGCAGGTAGCGTGTTGGGATGCAGAGGCATTGAATAGGGCCCTACTGGTGAGAGGAGACGATGGCTCTGAGGAGATCAAATTCAGGAAGGACAGATATCTGACCACAGTCGAGATTGAGGGGCGCGGTGCGCCATAGAGGGCACCACCGAGTTGAGAGGACTTGTGTGCGGCAGCAATCCTTGGTGGGGAGAAGCGAGATGATCTCCTCAAGGATAACGTCCGGGAGATCGCTGATGCGGTCCATGGGAGATTCTACCGGTTCCTCAGTTCCGGGTGGGGGGGTCGCCGCTTCTCCCCGCGCTGCCGGGTGCAGGATCTACAACCGGCGTCGCCGCTGGCGGGAGCCTCATCTTCTTGGCGCTGGGGCCAGCCGACTCCATTTTCCTTGCGGCCGTCGCGCCGACCTCATGGGTTTGAGCAAAGTAGCCAGAGACGAGCCTAGTGGCAGTGCGAGTGGGCCGGGGAAGAAGGAGGGCTGGGGTTTTCTGTAGGTGTGGAAGAAGAGGAGCATGCGTTTTCTGTACGAGTGAGGAAGAAGGTGAGTGGGGTTTTCGGGACGAGTGAGGAAGATGGGGAGCAAGGGGAATTGGGGGGTGATGGAAGCGGGAGAGTCCAGCGAGCTGCAGTATAAGGAAGCGAGGAGGAAGGAGGGTTTTTCTGGGATCGCCCCCTCTTCAGGAAATATAGGCTTCTCCTCACAACAAACAAAAACAAATGGGCTTTAAGATGGATAGGCTTTTGTATCGGCCCAGTCGACTGCCTGTGTTTCATACTGGAGGGCCTTAACACTAGAGGCAGCCCATTAGAGACACTCTCCAGCTCTCCAGCTTATTGCCCATTCGAAAGAAAATAAGAGACGCCTCCAGCTTAATTGTGGCTTGGGCCGGCTTGGCATCCACCAAATTAGAGGATGGTGTAAACACTCACACTGGTCGTAGCGCGGCAAAATGAGGGGTCAAATAACATGCCCACAATATACATAGATTAACAGGGATTGTGGGGGATTAAATCATGTACAAGCCAAATTCCCCTCCATTCCTCTCCAAACCCCTTGGGAGGAGGTTGAACCGAACAAGGCCAAAGACTAACCATAGTGGGAGTAACTTTAGGCCTCTCCTAGTGCTCCACCATGTATACTACTATAGGTGCTAAGCCTGCCACGTAGGCATAAAATATGATGTGGAAAGTTAATTAATAAGAGAGAGACTAGTTTGGTGACCCCAGGAAGAAACAGTGCTAAGCGCGTGTACCTAGGTGGAAAGAAAATTTTGAGTCTATAGCTAATTAAATGAAGCAAACTTAGCAACAACAAACTAAGCACCTATGCATTGGAGACTTGAGTTGCTAAGCCATTTAATGCACTTAGCATCTCATCTAAGCACATTTGCATTGGAAAAGGTCTTAATTCCATACGGTATCATAATATGATACTCAACCCTCTCTTTCTTCATCTAATTCTATGCCACCTCATCAAATTTGCCTACTACTCCCTCCATTCCTAAATATAAGTCTTTTTAGATATTTCAAATGGAATACAACATACACTACTGCAGGTTGCTGCTAACGCGACACTACAATCAGAGAACCTTCCACGAAACTGTGTGCGATTCAATAATCGCAAACGGTGGTGTAAAAAACCGTCCAAAAGGTGCAAAACGTTTGCGATGGCGGAGCCATCAAACATGGTTCAGATTTTAGTTGCGTGTGCGATGCAGGGTATGGTTGATCCAGACGAACTGTTTGTGATTAGACAGAACAACAGAAATGGGCAGCCATATCAATGTGTGTGAGATATATGGCATACAGTTCGCTCCGATGAACTGTTTGCTATTAGGGAAAGCAACATAAACGGTCCACCAGATCAAGGTGTGTGTGATATATTACATACGGTTCAGTCGAATGAAATGTTTTCAATTAGGGAAGAGAACATAAACGGTTCAACTTAACAAGATGTGTGTGATACACTGCAAAAAGGCCCGGAGGTTAATTCGAGAACAAGTACACAGAGGTTAATTTGACATACATGACTTATAAGTTTCATAGAAATCATATCACTTTTTTTAAAGAATTTAATTGCGTTGAATGTGTATAGGGCACGAGTGCTGGCGGTGGCATGTACACGAGCTCGCACGGGTCCGCAGAGACCTCGCTGACGCCCGCGGCTTCCAGCTCTGCGATAGTGCTCGGCGACCAGCCCGTCAATGCTACGGGGATGGTTGCTGGCGCGGGCGCGGGGATGGGAGCTGGGACGGGAGCGGGGGCAGCAACCGCCGCGGCCAGCTCGTTCTGGGCCATGTCCGTGAGGCCCCATTACTCCTTATTTTTTATCTCCTTCGGCTCGGAGTCGACTTCACCAAACTTGAAGAGTAGTGGCAGATGATCATTCTGCGCCATGGTGTTGGTGGAGGTCTGCGGGAGGGAGGGGAATGGGAGGCGAACAGTAAGGCCGTCCGTATTAAACAGTGGCTCGGGCGCCATTAATGGAGAGGAAGGCGGGCAGCCATGGAAGTCAAAGGGCTCGCTTCCCAGTGAGCCTGCGCAGCGTACACCTCGCACGCTTCCCGATGAGCCTGCACATTGGAGGACAACTTGCACGCCTCTCAGTCAGACTGCGCACCGGACTCCGATCGCACGCCTCCCGTTCAGTCAAGGTCAAGTAGTTGTCCACACGGCACCTCCTATAGCCATTAAAATGAAGACACGTGGCGTCACGTGAATGGTTAACAGAACGCACACGATTTGAATTATACAAACGTTTGAGATATTAAATTGGCAACTATTTTTTCAAAATGCCTTTGTTGGATGTCATTCGAGTGCGCCTTCTCTCAAAATGGACATGAAAAATACCACAGCATGTCGGGTGCCATTCCATGATAGCATGCCAAGTTTCATGAATTTCAGACGAGTTTTGGATTTACTAGAATTTAAAAACAAAGTATCTCAACGTTTTGCCGGCAATCAACGGTGCCCTGGTGTTTGAAATTCATTCCCATTTCTTGCATGGGACCTAAGCATGCACCCAAGGACAAAGATTTCATTTTTCAACCAATTTATATGCTTTAGAGCATGTGCATGTAGTTCAAATTTGAATTATGCACATAAATGCATTGAAAACTCAATTAATGCATAAAAACGTCCAAACGAACCCCGAAAAATCCCAAAAATTGACACAACACTCCTGTTGTTCTATGTTGACACGAGAAAAAAATTGAAAGCAATAAGAGGCAATGGATATCGTTTCGTCCCCAAAGGTGGGACGTTCCCTACCGAAACCATCAGGCTTGTTGTGAGAAGCTCTGGTTTGTGAGAAGCATATCCCCAAACCTACCCCAAATGGGACAAAAAATTTACCACGACATGTTCATGCCGCTCCATGATAGCATGCCAAGTTTCATGAATTTGAGACGAGCTTTGTATTTACTAGAATTTAAAAACTAGGTATCTCAATGTTTGCGGCCGAGTGACCGTGGCAGGGTGTTTGACATTCGTTCCCATTTCTTGCATGGGACCTAAGCATGCAACCAAGCACACATATTTGAATGTTCAACCAATTTATATGCATTAGAGCATGTGCATGTAGTTCAAATTTGAATTATGCAAATAAATGCATTGAAAACTCAATTAATGCATAAAATGTCCAAACGAACCCCGAAAAATCCCAAAAATTGACACAACACTCCTGTTGTTCTATGTTGACACGAGAATTTTTTAAAGCAATAAGAGGCAATGAATATCGTTTCGTCTCCAAAGCTGGGACATTCCCTACCAAAACCATCAGGCTTGTTGTGAGAAGCTCTAGTTTGTGAGAAGCATATCCCCAAACCTGCCCCAAATGGGACAAAAAATTTACCAAGTCATGTTGATGCCACTCCATGATAGCATGCCAAGTTTCATGAATTTCAGACGAGCTTTGTATTTACTGGAATTTAAAAACTAGGTATCTCAATGTTTGCGGCCGAGTGACCGTGGCAGGGTTTTTGACATTCGTTTCCATTTCTTGCATGGGACATAAGCATGCAACCAAGGACACATATTTGAATTTATAACCAATTTATATGCATTAGAGCATGTGTATGTAGATCGAATTTGAATTATGCACATAAATGCATTGAAAACTCAATTAATGCATAAAAATGTCCAAACGAACCCAAAAAAATCCCAAAAATTGACACAACACTCCTGTTGTTCTATGTTGACACGAGAATTTTTTTGAAAGCAATAAGAGGCAATGGATATCGTTTCGTCCCCAAAGGTGGGACGTTCCCTACCGAAACCATCAGGCTTGTTGTGAGAAGCTCTGGTTTGTAAGAAGCATATCCCCAAACCTGCCCCAAATGGGACAAAAAATTTACAACGGCATGTTGATGCCGCTCCATGATAGCATGCCAAGTTTCATGAATTTCAGACGAGCTTTGTATTTACTAGAATTTAAAAACAAGGTATCTCATTGTTTGTGGCTAAGTGACCGTGGCAGGGTGTTTGACATTCGTTCCCATTTCTTGCATGGGACCAAAGCATCCAACCAAGGACACATATTTGAATTTTCAACCAATTTATATGTATTAGAGCATCTGCATGTAGTTCGAATTTAAATTATGCACATAAAATTATTGAAAACTCAATTAATGCATAAAAATGTCCAAACAAACCCCGAAAAATCCCAAAAATTGACAAAACACTCCTGTTGTTCTATGTTGACACGAGAATTTTTTTGAAAGCAATAAGAGGCAATGGATATCGTTTCGTCCCCAAAGGTGGGACGTTCCCTACCGAAACCATCAGGCTTGTTGTGAGAAGCTCTGGTTTGTGAGAAGCATATCTCCAAACATGCCCTAAATGGGACAAAAAATTTACCACGACATGTTGATGCCGCTCCATGATAGCATGCCAAGTTTCATGAATTTCAGACGAGCTTTGTATTTACTAGAATTTAAAAACAAGGTATCTCAATGTTTGCAGCCGAGTGACCGTGGCAGGGTGTTTGACATTCGTTCCCATTTCTTGCATGGGACCTAAGCATGCAACCAAGGACACAGATTTGAATTTTCAACCCGTTTATATGCATTGCAGCATGTGCATGTAGTTTGAATTTGAATTATGCACATAAATGCATTGAAAACTCAATTAATGCATAAAATGTCCAAATGAACCCCGAAAAATCCCAAAAATTGACACAACACTCTTGTTGTGCTATGTTGACATGAGAAATTTTTTGAAAGCAATAAGAGGTAATGGATATCGTTTCTTCCCCAAAGGTGGGACGTTCCCTACCCAAACCATCAGGCTTGTTCTCAGAAGCTCTGGTTTGTGCGAAGTATATCCCCAAACCTGACCCAAATGGGACAAAAAATTTTACCACGGCATGTTGATGCCGCTCCATGATAGCATGCCAAGTTTCATGAATTTCAGACAAGCTTTGGATTTACTAGAGTATAAAAACCAGGTATCTCAATGTTTGCGGCCGAGTGACCGTGGTAGGGTGTTTGACATTCGTTTTCATTTCTTGCATGGGACCTAAGCATGCAACCAAGGACAAACATTTGATTTTGCAACCCGTTTTTATGGACGGAGCATGTGCATGTAGTTCAATTTTTAATTATGCACATAAATGCCTAGAAAACTCAACTAATGTATAAAAATGTTCAAACGTTCCCCGAAAAAATCCGAAATTTAACACGACACTCCTGTTGTTCTATGTTGACACCAGGAAAAAATTGAAATGAAGAAGAGGCGACGAATATCATTATGTCCAGAAAGGTGACATGTTTCCCTAACGGAACCATGAGGCTTTCTTGTGAGAAGCTCTGGTCTGTGAGAAGCTTATACCACAACCTACCCCAAATGGTACAATATTTTTTACCCCAGCATGTTGATGCCATTCCATGATAGCATGCCAAGGTTCATGAATTTCAGACGGGTTTTGGATTTACTAGAATTACAAAAGCAAGTACCTCAACATTTGCTGGAGAGCCACGGTGCCGTGGTGTTCAAAATTCATCCTCATTCTCTTGCATGGGACATAAGCATAAACCCATGGACACATATATTATTTTACAACCCATGTTGGTGCACCGGACCATGTGCATGTGCTTTAATTTTGAATTGTGCAGGTGAAATGGCTAGAAAACCAATTTAATGTATGAAATTTCCAAACTAACCCTGAATAATTCCCATTTTTTTACGACACACATATAGTTGTATGTTAACTGCAGATAAAAGGTCTAGCAATTGAAACACCGTCCATTGCCGCTGTGACCCCATTATGTAATACAAATCAAGACAAAAAATCGAGTAGATCCCACACAGTTTATTATCACCAACCGTGTGAGATGCAGCACAAAATATCTTGGAGCACCGTCGGATTATAGTACGCATACGGCTTACGGGAGAAGGTGCGACGGCTACAGTCCCCAGCCCGCTCTGAATAAGGGACCGTGTCTGATGACACTTTGTGCGCCATTTTTTTGGCTGAAGCGATTCCAAATTCTCGGCTTCCGCGGAAATATCTACCTCCCCGCCCCCCCCCCCTTACCAAAAGCCACATTTCCCCTGTTTCCGCCTTCCCTTCCAATTTGAAACCTTCACTCCTTGCTTGCAGCGCCGCCTCCTCGCCGGCGACTCTCCTTCATGCTGCTCGGCCTCGCCTATCCAGGCAGGTAATCCACACCCGACCACCATCCTCTTCCACCTTTCTCATCCCACATGCCCCGACCGCCGGCGCGAGCACGACACCTTCCACCCAAATCACCGACACCTCCACCAAATAAGCGCGGCCCTAAGCCATGATGCACGCAGTATAGCCAGGATCTCAAGGAGCATTTGGCAGCGGATAAGCAAATCGCGGCCGCACGCGCGGATGAGGTCGCGATGGCTGCCATTCATGCCGACCCCCAGATCTTGGAGGAGCACCTTGCCGTTGAGGCCACCATCGACACCTCGCGCACCGACGCCGCGACGCGGTTGGCTGCTTTAAATGATAGTTCGTGGCGTTTTATCGAGGCCACCGTCGGTACCTTCAACAAAGAGTACGATGTGTTTTCTCAGCGTGCACGTGCTTACACTGGTATGCGTCGGTGCTATACAAACGGTTTTTAACCCCTTTCTGCGATGGCATTTGGAACCGTCGCTAAGTGAGTGTGGGCGATAGGGGGGTCCTTCCCACACGACCCAGAAACCGTCGGGGATATGCCCTCCTGGCACACACGCTCGGCAAAATGAGGTCGTGTGCGACCGGCGAGCGCTCAAATACGGAAATACGTACAGTAGAGCTAAAAAAATACAATTATACATGCGAAATTGTTTCCGGTCGCAAGTACATCCCACACAGTCAGTCCCCCCTAAATGTTTCTATTCATATGTACATTCCACACAGTCGCTCCAAGGAAAACTTTTCCATTCACAGGTACATCACACACAATTTTTCCTGTTAAATCGTTTGTGATAGCGTTGCCATTGCACACGATATTAATAATTTTATCGTTTGCGTTATTGAATGCATCACACACGGTGCGTAGAAGAAACTGTGTGGCAAAGGCTGCCCATCACACACAGTTTTTATGTTGTAAACGTTTGCGCAAGGTAGCCTAACGCAAACAGTTTTCAAGAGAAAGTCGTGTGTGAAGTGGAGATTGATCGCACACGTAGTGAATCCTAGAAATGTTTCTGATCTCCACGTATATCGCAGATGTTTCGCTTTCACAAACCGTGTGCAATGTAATCCCTAATTAATCCCTAATTTAAAAATCACATGTTTTGAATTTGAAAGTAGGAAATCGCTTATTTCGTATCCAACCATGTTTATTACAAATATAGGTTCAACCACGAATGCATAATTCGATGCATAGGTACATATACTGAAGAACTACAGAAGCACCAAGTAAAGAATGATGAACCACAGTTGTACTAAAGACTGTAAAGAGAGAGGCAAAAGACATTCTGGTTGCTGGAGAAGGTGAAGCGGAATGCCCATATTGTGCCCTCCTCCATGCGTAATGCGCGCACGACTCTAGGCCAACCCCTTGTGATGGCTGCCCGTCCATCCTTCACTGTCTTTATTGGGACTTCTCGATGCTCATTGTAGTCTGGATGAAATACTTTAACCTTCATTGCGTGTCCACCAATCATGTACTTTGCGAGGTAATCTTGAGTGAACTGCTTCGGGAACCACTGGGAACGAAAAACATTCAGACATTGTTGTCTAACAAGTCATTATGGGCAGTAAAAAGAGAAGGCTGCAGAGTTTGTAGTTACCATCCTACAGGTCACTATTGTGTTGGATAGAGCATAAACAAATAATTTGCTTGCCACCATTCATATATTTTTGCTAATAATCCTTATCAGTTTCCTCACATAATGCTTGTTCATCAATATCTCATTGCCCCATACGCAAAAAGGGTCGATGCATGGATCCTTGCCAAGGGCATATGTACCTACAAGCAACAAGTCAATATTAGAAGCTAACTAGTGTCCAGGCCTGGATCTATATGCACTACATTATGGAACGACAGGGGGAGTACAAGCTGAGGGATGAAGCTAAGCTCGGTGGAAAATGGTGGCCACTCCCGTTATTGTCCTGCATAAGTAGTGGAAAGGCATGATAAGTACAACAACCTTAACATCAAACAAATATAGCAAAGGTAAACAACATCATCTCCAAATGATAGCTTGAATGTGTTGGTTTCAGCATGCTGTTAAAGCATATATAAAATGGAAGGCAATGTTACGGACAGCAGGCTTAACAGCCATCAAATATTGCAATTCAAACTGGTATTTTTAAAATGAATAGAATGTAGGTAATGCTTAAACATCACACTGGATAAATGTGTAAAAATGAAATAAAGGGCATGTGTTAACTACACCAGGAATAACTGGAACCAAATATAGCCGTTAAAACTGGTATTGATGTAGTCGAGCGGCACAGTTCCGACTTGCACATAATGAACAACACATTGTGAATGACTGAAATATACAAGGCATAAATGACCAGTATAATAACCAGATATAGCCATTGACAACTGGACAGAGTCTCACTGCAACCAACCTAACAAGCAAATACAGATAAACAGGGCATATGCTTGAAAACTGGACAAATGCTCACTGCAACCAACCTAACAAGCAGATAAAGATAAACAAGGCATCTGCTTGATAACTGGACAAATGCTAAAAAAAAGCAACCTAACAATCAAATACAGATAAACAAGGCATCTTCTTGATAACTGGACAAATGCTAAAAAAAGCAACCTAACAACCAAATACAGATAAACAAGGCATCTGCTTGATAACTGGACAAATGCTCACTTCAACCAAACTAAGAACCAAATACAGATAAACAAGGCATCTGCTTGATAACTGAAAAAATGCTCACTCCAACCAACCTAACAACCAAATATACATAAACAAGGCATCTACTCACTATAAAGAACCAAATATAGCCATTCGTGAAACTGAAGTGGACAATTCATACTTAAACATCACATAGACCTACTGAACTATACACTTTTGCATAACTGAAATAATTAAACACGGCACTACTACAACAAAGGGTACGGGTTGGCAAGCTAGAAAAGGTAAGATTTGCTGATAGAATGTTGCCTCACATTTCATGGATGGGATCCTTCCAGTTGGAAGAGCACATACCCATGGTGCACTCTCTGATGTCACAGATGGGCTGTTTTGCCTTGGAAGAACCTTCGTGGGTGCCCTCCTCGTGGTCGTGGTCGATGAGATCTGACTTGGCAATTGAGGATCCCAAGCCGCCGCCGTAGAACATGTCCTTCAGAAATGACAAAATGGGCTTGATGGCGTATAAAGCTCGCAAATCCTTGACCGCTTGGCGGAGGAGATCAGCGGCAGGGCCGTCGAATAGATCGACGGCGGTTGAACCAGAGGGGTTGGGGATGGACCACTTAACCTGTGACATGGCCCGCGTGAAGCCGTCGGTGTGGACGAGCTTGATGTCATAGCCAGCTTTCCTGAGATATAGTAATACGCTAGCCCGCTGACATGAAGCCTTCGGCATGGCAACGTAGTCAACTTCTTCTCCGGCTTCCGCGGCGACGTGTTGCTCCGAGATCGACAGGTCGGGGGGAACGGCGGCCACCTCGCCAACATCCGCCGGAGAGGCCATGAGAAACCTCTTCTTGGCCGAACGCTCATCGGGCTCCCCGGGATACGTGGTCGAGCTTAGGTTGTGACATTCTGGAGCAGGGGATGTGGATCTGGTGGGGAGGGACACCGCAGTCCTCATCTAAAAACTCAGGGGAGTGGGGCGACGGTATGGGAATCACTGGGTAACCTGAACTTTATTATCTAAGCTAGGAGGAACGGGCAGACCGGCAGGGGTTGGCGGTGGGGCCGGCGGCGGTCGCGAGCTAGGGTTCGAGGGGGGGAGGGGGTGGGTGGGGGACTATGGAGGGGGGTTGGTGTTTGAGGATATGCTACGGCTACTGAAAATTTTAGTAATGGTGTGTTGAGATGGTGGTGGACGAGGGAGGGCGACGGTTCAAATGCCTCGGCTACTACAATTTTACTATAAGGTCGGTGCTGGAGGAGTGTGGGCGACGGTTGAAGTACGGCGGCTACTAAAATTTGGGTAAAGGAATTGATGCGGGGCGGGAGTGCCCAAGATCGCGCACGGTCCATTAACAATATGCGTGTATGACAATAAGGAAAAGTGGCGCGGATCCGCCGAGTTTTGCAACGCTCAAGGTGGGTAGTTTGTTTTTTATATTTCTAGCTAGCTGGTCTATCGCACACTGTTCGTCCTAATTTCCAAATGAACTTACCCACCTTTAGCTTGCACAGGTAGTGGTTTTACAGTGCACTTGCATCGCACACGGTTAAGCCAGTACCTCCACCCTTTGCTCGCGCTTGCACGGTCGTGGTGATTTCAGTGCACTTGCATCGCACACGGTTGAGCCAGTACCTCCACCTTAATTTGCTCGCGCTTTTGCGGTTGTGGTGATTTCAGCGCACTTGCATCGCACATGGTTGAGCCAGTACCTCCACCTTAATTTGCTCGCGCTTGCGCAGGCGTGGTGATTCACATCGCACTTGTATCGCACACGGTTAAGATATTATACCCCGTGTCCGTTGAGCGTCATCAGAGTCTTTGTAGCAAAAAATAACGTTAGATAGGGTCAAAAGACAGCCATACCAGCATGTGGCCCAAATATATATGAGTGAAAATGGTGGTCTGTGATGTTCAAAATTCCAATGCACAACTTTGACCGCGTGGGCCCACGGTTGGGCGCGTCGTTGAAGATCGATGAGAGGGACCAGAAGTCAAGAAGCACCTGGAAGTGGCCAAATATATGTACAAATATTAGGGATGTTTAAAACTTTAAATACACAATGCCTAACTTTGGTGGCACCTGCCTTGCGAACCTGAAAGCACCCTAACAACCACCTAGCTAGGATATATATAATGACATAATGTCGTACCTAGCTAGGATGCTTGGCCCACCACCTCCCACTTCGTGTCAGTGGGACGGATGCAAGTAATGATCGACACTTTGGTCATACATGCATGTCTCCATGACCTACCATAAGACGGACCAATGAATCTATCATTTGGTCAAATGATAGTTGTTGTTGTCGATAAACCGCTTGGGCCAATAGATTGAACCATCTTAAAAATCGCACGAGAGGGACCACAAAATCAGCACCTCCTGCATGCGGGCCAAAATGATGTACGTTGGGAAGGGGTGATGTGTGTTTTCAATATAGAATAATGTACAATTTAGATGTGGTGCCTACCTCTCGATACAGACAACAACCATGAAGGCAAGGTAGTTAAGGACGAGATACGCAGGGTTTGAGGTAGGTCGAACCCAGCAATCCAAGCATGTGGGAGGGAATCCCGACAACGTATGAGCTCGAGCTTTGGTTGAGCGACATGTGACGGTGACCGGCCCTAACACGAACTAGGAGGAATCCATTCATGGCCAACACATAATACCCCTCATTATCGGTCAAAGGGATGATATATATACACTTGGGGAGCCCACAAATATGCGTGTCATCACAAAAAACGCACAAGGGAGACGTGGTCGATCAGAAGACCCCGTATACACTGCATGCGGCCTGAAAATATGTATGGGTACGGTGGTGTGTGATGTGTTTAAATCCCAAATGCACAGCTTTGATGGGCCACCAACTAGATTATAAACCGAACACCGTACCCGACTCCAAGCTTGGTTCAACACGTACGATGTCAGCTTGGGGGGGGGGTCGTCCCACGCATGCGCTCAAACTTTATTTGGTCTAGCATGGGACACATCTACACACACACACACACACACACACACACATCTATACACCTATATAGTGTGCGAATAAATTTGAAAGTTGGTCGTTGGATGAAGCCAATCCGACGGTACAGAGATGGCAAATCCGATCACTACTGGCCGTTGGATATCATCTACATTCCACCAGATTCTGCCACATGCATGTACAATCTAGAAGACTCCATGGTTGAACTTAAGCATAATGCACAAACCTCATAACACAAGCACTTCTTCTTTGTTCTCTAGAATCTTCCATATCTTAATTGCCCAAACCTTTTTTTTCTAAATGAATTGTCACTTTTTGTTTTTACCTTTACAATGCACAATTCCATGAATCTTAAAATAGATTTTTTTATAAAACTAATTGAGTTTGGAGATGAACTATAAGTTTTATATGCATTTAATTTAGTCCATAATTCAAATTTGAACTACAACCACATGCTCCAGTGAAGCAAAATGGGTGGTAAATCGTACATGTGTCATTGGGTGCATGTTTAGGTCTCAATTAAGGAATGGGAATGAATTACAAACTTGCCGTCGTCCTGAAACATTGAGAATCTCTGTTTTTAAATCCCAGTAAATGAAAAAATGTCACCCAAAAAACATGAAACTTGCCATGGTTTCATGACATGGCACATATATGCCGTGGTAAAAAAAATCGTCCAGTTTGAGAAGAGGTGCACACATTAGTAGCCAACGAAGTCCTTTTCGAAACAAAAAGCTGACACGTTAATATCGCAAACGGTTGTATTATATTAAAAGTGTCGAAATTTAACCATACTCGGTGGCGTGCGGGCAGCTGTTTGATTAGACGGGATGAGAGCGAGAAGTCCGCCGTGGAGGCTCGACAGGACGCATGCGAGCAGTCCGCCGCGCAGGCTCGACGGGACGCGTGCATCCTGTCAACCTCGCAGGCTCGACGGGACACGTGCGAGCAGCAAGGCCAACCATGCTCACCGGGAAGCAAGCTCTTTGACCTCCATGCACCAGCCGCCGCCCGCCTCGCTCACAACTTTTCCATTAATGGGTTAATTAAAGCACCTGGACGGAGGGTGTTTTCTTGTGATCCCATGGAAGCATTTTCTCTATTCGTGTTTTCAACTCGTATTCCGCCCTAATTTAAATTGCCACATAGGGCAACGGATAATACGACCACAAATAAAATGGCAACGGATAATACGACGAAAAATTTACAATGGCGCAATAATAATTGTCTTACATATTCCGGATAATTTAAAATGCCACATGCGGCAAAGCCCGGAAGACATGGGGCAAGAGAAGAAGAAAATTGCAGACAACGATCTGGGTCGCTACTGTCTCTACTCGTCGATGGATCGCCGGGCGGCGAAATCCTCCAGATCCTTCTTCAATTCCTCATGACTTTGCTTGAAAGCAGCCAGGGATTCCTCCACCTTCTGCTCGCGCTCAATCCGGAGCTTTCTCAAGCCACCCATCAGTTCATCGACGACCGCTTTCAGCGTCATCTCCGAGGCACTGCTCTGCTCATGCAGCATCTTCCATCCGGCGTCCTCCTCCTCCTTCTCGGCGGCCAACTTAAGGAGCTTCGCATTGTCACCCATGAGCTGCTCGACGAGGCCGGCCGCCTTGTCAACCAAGGCATCGCTGATTTTGAGCAGCTTCATCAAGCCATCGACCAGCTCCTGCTGCGTAGTGACGCCAGCGAGAATGTCGTCGTCGCCGGCGAAGGACTTCAGGAACACTGGCTCGTCGCCATGGCCGACGCCGCGAATGCGCTTGTGAGAGCCCTCGCGTGCCCGTGAGAGCTCGTTCGAGGGCTCCGTGGCGCGCCGGGACATCTCTGCTGCGGCTGCGGCTTCGCGGCAGGACCTCTCTAGTGCTTCCATGGCCTTGGTCTTTGCTACCTGGTTATATGTCCACCCTAAACTCCTCCTACCGGTCATGGCAGAACGACTTGACAGAAAAAACCAGTTTTGTGGGTGATGAGGAGAGGAACTATGAAGTAATTTTTGAGTGGGTAGTTTTTATAGCCCGGTGCTAAGTGTGAACACATATTAGTTTGATAGGTGTGAAAAGATTTGAAATTACTTATTGCGTTGTAATCAGCAATGTGACGAGAAACAAGGTCAAAATTTATTGATGGCAGAAGGTTGACCACATGGTTGCTCGCCGTTGAGGCGGCCGCGGCGCGCTCCGCTCTAGCGTCCCTGCGCACGCTCTGCTCGCTGTTGAGGCAAAGTTACAATGGCAATGGTTAATAATTCTTAATAATTGTCTTACATATTCAAGATGATTTAAAATGCCAAATGCGGCAAGGCCCAGAACACTCACGACCTACATATGCATACAATTATAACATAATATAAGCTAAAAGGCTGACCTGGCGGCCTTTCGAGGATGGTCTTCTCGGACTCCATGATCAGCATAGCGCCCTTGCGGCCGTTCACTCTAAGAGTCCCGACCCGCCTCCGCCTACGGAGCTGCTAGCGCTGGGAGGCTCTTGGGGGTGCTGGGCCTCTTCCAGAAGAGCTTGACAGCGTGCAATCGCGCGCATGACAACTCCGCGGAACCGCTCCATTTCCATGTCTCTGGCCTGGTTGCAAATTCCATCGATCACCTGCATCCTCAAGACATCACGTTGGCGATGTTCTACTTCATTGGGGACGTCAACTCCGCCAAGGATGCGCTCGAGCCTGGCCACCACATCATCAGGATCAAGATTGACACGGCCGCTGCGGGCAATGATGAAGCCGCAGGCTGCCTTTGTCTTGACTGAATCGCATAGGTCCTCTGCCCATTCCTTGTGGGGCATCAGGCTCTCGATGAGCACTGGTGATGGCAGCTCTTCGGGTGGGTCGTCGATCATGCCGCTGAGCAGCTCTGGATCTTCTGCACGGTGGATGGCAAACTGCTCCTCACACCTCCTCTGCAGTATGTCGATTGTGCTCCCAAGGACTGTGACAGCAATATCGCTGCCGATGGGCCATGGTGCCTGCACCGGCCGATAAAGCTCTTGCTCCCCGACCTGCTCCGGCTCGTTCTCCTCGTCGAAGATGTAACGTAGGTAGGCGTCAACGTCGAAGCTTTGATCATTGCCTGGCATGCTTGGAATAACTAATGGTAGATGGATGAGTACTAGATCTTTGCAGAGTGTCGCGACGGTGCGTTGCCGCCTGGGTTATATGCAGCAAGCCATTAGCTGGTGGTGGGAAACCGGTGAGGGAATAGGCGTGGATTTTACAATTCACCCATGTGGAGCGCGGGATGGATTGGCTGGAGTGCGGGAAGCATTCGCTGGAGCGCGGGAAGACTAAGTGGAGCACACACACAACCCGAATACCGTATCCGGTGCCACGTGTTATTTATCACACAAGTGCTAAAATAAGGAAACGTATGTGTAACTTACTAATCATTGCACATGAGTACTCGCAGACGCATCGTGTGCGATACTCCTAGCCACCGCAAGCAACTAGTTTGCATTTTTCAAAGTGTTTTGTACACACAGAATCGCACACGAACTAACTGTATTAACCATCCGTGTTTTAATTTCTCATCGCAAACAACTCATCTGAGTCGGCTGTTTGCCACGTATCACACACATCTTGTTAAGTTGAACCGTTTCTGTTGCGTTCGCTAATCGAAAACAGTTTATCCGAGTGAACCGTTTGCCCTGTATCACACACACCTTGATCTGGCTAACCGTTTATGTTGCACTCCCTAATAGCAAAAGGTTCATCGGAGCGAACTGTATGTCGTATATTGCACACACATTGATATGGCTGCCCGTTTCTGTTGTTCTGCCTCATCGCAAACAGTTCGAATGGGTTAACCGTGTGCCCTGAATCGCACACACAACTAAAATCTGAACCGTGTTTGATGGCTCCGCCATTGCAAACATTTTGCACCCTTTTTGATGGGTTTTTTACATCCCTGTTTGTGATTAATGCATCACACACAGTTTCGTCAAAGGGTCTCTGATCGTAGTGTCTCGTTAGCAGCATCCTTCAGTAGTGTTACCTCATCTCGAGAGCCAGTAGGTTGGTACCCGGAGCGGCTCAGGCAACTCACCACTACGACGAGGGCACCCACGAAGCGGAGGCCTCTCCCTCTTCCATGTCCAAGGAGCCAATCGTCATCGATATCTCCAACAATGAGGAGTAGCTTGTATTATTAGCTCACTATAAGGACCCATGTTCAGTTTGCTAGCTATTGCACTTCCTTAACAAATTCTAGTGAATTGTGCTATCTACTTTTACCATGCAATCTTCTACTCTAGAGTATATGTTCTATATGTCGTGCAATGTGGTGTTCAGTTAACTGTTTGCTCAATTCTGCAAATGTGATGTTCAATTCTTCACGGTGCAATTTTCCAAGTTGTCAAGCATGCTTGGTTTGGTTAACTATCTATTAGGAGTATGTTATATTGTGCAATGTGGTGCTTAGTTAACGTTTGGTTCATTTGTTGTGGTGTTTAGTTAACTGTTTGGTTCAATTCTGCAATGCGATGTTCAATTGTTGTGGGTGCATTCTGTTATTGTATACCATGTGAGAAATAAATCGAATTTGGCTCTACTAAATACATGAGAAACAAATACAATTGCTATATTTCCAAGTTGTTAAGCATGCTTGGTTTGGTTAACTGTCTGATCTTCTATTAGGAGTATTTTATATTTTGCAATGTGGTGCTCAGTTAACGTTTGGTTCATTTGTTGTGGTGTTTAGTTAACTGCACGTGCATTGTCCGTTGTCTAATAGCACATTATTGTGCAATTGCAGGAACCATTCTAATATTTAGGTTTTTAACAATTTGGTCTTGCACATGTAGGTCCTGCTGTCAGAGGTTTTGACCCACTGTTTGACCCTTTTTGCATATGGGGAAATGAGTTGTCCATGAATATCAATCAAGTCAAGAAACTCAGAAAGATTGTTAGGATAAAGAAATTAGCGACAAAACACAACAAGATCTTTGTCTGCAAAATGAAGAAGACATCAGTTCACTACAAGATGGTACTAACTATTATACCTTGCCTTTTTTATTCCTTTGCCCCATTTACAATATAGAGAAGATATTTATGCACATCCTTGTTTTCAAGCCTTTCCAAAGCAGTTCACTAATGATTACCTCTCAAACCACCTCTATGGTCAGGAGGCGGGGAAGGTTTTCATACAACACCCTCGGTTCAATATTGAAGTGTTCCTGAAGAGTACGAAGGACGGACGGTCAATCATCCACAGGCACTGGCCTAAAGTTGCAAAGACCCTCAACATGAATGAAGGCTCAATATTCGCCTTCCGCTTCCGCAATTTTCCAGATGAGATGCATCTGTCTATATACCGTCTATGATGCTAATTTCGAAACGTTTTACATGTTACATGTGAAACTTGGTGCTAGTGCAGTTGTGTAATGGGGTAGCTGAGTGCTAAAGCTATATCATGTTGTACTCGGATGAATTTAAATTATGAAAATCTGCTTCCTTAATATGGAAATGAAATATATTATGTGCTTAATATGAATGTCAATTAGATTAATAAATGGATTATTAATAATAGGGCAATTAGCCAACTAATTGGGTTTTGCTATTGTGAACGGTTATTGAAAAAATACCGTGGGCGATGACCTCAGGCAACGCACACAGTTTCTAGGAATAAACCGTGTTGGATCAATGAACAATCACACACGACTTTCTCTTGAATACTGTTTGCGTTAGGCCACCTCACGCAAATGTTTACCACATAAAAACTATGTGTGATGGACAGCCTTTGCCACACAGCTTCTTCTACAGACCGTGTGTGATACATTCAATAACGGAAATGATTTAACAAGACGAATTGTGTGTGATGTACCTGTGAACGGAAACATTTTCCTTGGAGCGACTGTGTGGGATGTACATACGAACGGAAACGTTTACCGGGGACTGACCGTGTGGGATGTACTTGCGACCGGAAACAATTTCGCCTGTATAATTGTATTTTTTAGCTCTACTGTACGTATTTCCGTATTTGAGCGCTCGCCGGTCGCACATGACCTCATTTTGCCGAGCGTGTGTGCCAGGAGGGCATATCCCCGACGGTTTCTGGGTCGTGTGGGAAGGACCCCCCCTATTGCCCACACTCACTAGGCGATGGTTCCAAATGCCATCGCGGAAAGGGGTTAAAAACCGTTTGTATAGCACCGACGTGTACTAGTGATACAGATGTATATGTAGACATATTTTAGAGTGTAGATTCACTCATTTTGCTCCGTATGTAGTTTGCATGCTACTACTTATAATACTCCCATTACAACCAGCCTGCTAGAATTAAAATACCTAATCTAAATGGTTGCCGCCCGATCTCTTTGTCCTCCTCCAGCATCCGGCAGAAGAAGAATCGTGCAAGACACCGGCTGTATTCGTCGGCGTCGCCTCGACGGTGGCGTTCATGGGATACAATCGGCGGCTTCCTCCCATGTTCTACTTCTCCTCGATGATGGCGACGGGCGGGGACGTGTTGCCGCGTCACCTCATCGACATTCGCGCTGGCTTCTTTCTCTGCCTGCATGTCGCGGCTACGCGCGCGTCGATGGCGGATGGCGCAGTTGCAGACACTGGAGGCAATGTATGACGCGGCAGCGTCGAGGGCAGCGACGATGCCCGTGCTGCCGTGCTCCCCGACAAGCCGGCATGGAGCAATTCAGCACTCTTCCTCGAGTTGTATTGGAGAGGCCAGCTGCGGAACCACGCGCTAGCTTAGTGCGTCAACTGCCTCGGACGGGCTAGGCGAGGTAGGTAGAGAAGCGAGCTACCTCGCTCGTAACTGTCGGGCTCGGCGAGCCACCCAGACGGCTCTTATGCCGGAGAACTGCTCTTCCTTCTCATCGGATGCCACCGAAAGAGTGGACAAAATGGTGGAAGGAGGAGCTTGTCCGGCGTCCTGCTCCTGAGGGCATTTCCAATAGTTTGTATGTTAGCTTGTTGGTAAAATATGCCATGTCATCAACCAACACCTTAACATACAACAACTCCAATGGATTGCATCTAGTTTTCCCAATAGGATGTGAGATAATAAATAAGGTGCACTCTCATTCTACATTGGAGCTTGTGCAAGAGGTGTTGGTTCATGTACATACAACCTTCCTCTCTTCCCTTATATATTGTATGACACATCATCAAAAATCCTATGTGGCAAAGTCTACCAACAACTATCTTACAACCATTGGAGATGCCCTGAACGGACGTGTGTGGCCGGAGTTGGTTTCTCTCATTCCACGTGGGTTTAAATGTAGGTTTTTGAATGTGGCGAGGAGGCGGGTACAGCTGGGAGTGTAGGGGCGGCGCCCTGGGCCGGTGCGCCGCTTCAAATGGCGGACACAGTGAGAGGTCGCGTACGCCCTGACCCCCTTGACCGTGGACCTTGACGGTGTATGTCATCTTGTGTCCAGATCTGAGATGCCACATGTACCAGATGAATGACTCCAAGTTCAACCACTGTGATGCTAGGTGCAAGCCGAGGAACACTGTTGGAGACACCCCCCTCATAATATTCCTAGAGACTAGCAAGATGGCCGTCCATTGCACGAAACATCGAGATCTTGTGGGAGAAAAGGATGAACGAGGGAAGGCTTTATCTGCAAATGTGGAGAGGAGTGCGGGTAAATTGTCATAGTTTCCTTCCTATCCGTTAGATATAGATCGGACGGCCTATATTGCAAGTTGGCAGGCACACCATCATCACCAACTCCGCTATAAGATCAGAGATAAGAATAGAGATAAATACACTAATGGTCACTGAAGTTGAGGTCGAAGCACGATACGGTCATTGGACTTCAGAATAAGCTCAATACATCATTGAATACGAGTTACAGTAATTATACGGTCACTAGCTTGTCGTAGAGCTCCGTATTTTGTCCAGTTGACTGGTCAAATTTGTATATGTGGGAAATACTATTGCATTGTCGTTACTATGTCCTACTTGTCTCATGGGTCCCACCTATCAACTGATGAAATAAATAAACATGTAAAAAAACAAGGACTATGCGCGTAGAATCCGGAATCTCCGGTTTGCTGATCACGTAGTAGGCTAATGTATAGATCTTTCCCTTTTAAATAATGCCCATGTGAAAGCACAAGTGCTCCCTGGGAGATTTTGGTAATTAATGTCAACATATCTCTTGTTGGACTAATGCTTTTACCTAGTATGTTTCATATAAGTTCAACAATGGAGTGGCATGGACTAGAGGATGTGGAACCCCTTCAAGATGATAAGGACAAAGGATTGGCTCAGGCTCAAAGCTCGGGACTCTACATTTTCTATTTTAGTGATCCAAGATCACATTGAGTCCATAGGAAATCCAATACTATTAAGAGGGGATGAGGTGTTGCTTAATGGCTTGCTTGCTCAAAGTGCTTAGTGATATGCTCCAAAGCCCTCAACCACTTTCTCACATCCACATATGTCCCAAACCGAAAGTCAAACACGGCCCCACCGAAACTTTCTATCCGGCGCCAGCGAGTTCTCTTGACATAGCCACTGCCAGAAACCCTAATCAATTCGGTCTCACCGATGGGATCTCGGTCTCACTGAGATGGGCTTGCAAACTCTCTGTTGCATATTGCAATAATTTAGGTCCCACCAAGGTATGCAATGGGTCCCACCGAGTTTGCCTGGCCAACTCTCTGTTTCGCTTATTACCCAAATCGGTCCCACCGAGTTTGTGTAATCGGTCAAACCGAGTTGAGGCTTTACCCTAACCCTAGCACATCGGTCCTACCGAGTTGATCATATCGGTCCCACCTAAATGCCTATCGGTCACATTATGAACTAAATCAGTCTGACCGAGTTCTCTGAATCGGTCCCACCGAGTTTGGTGATTTGTGTGTAATGGTTAGATTTTGTGTGGAGGCTATATATACCCCTCCACCCACTCTTCATTTGTGGAGAAAGCCATCAGAACATGCCTACACTTCCAACATACATTTTCTGAGGGAGAACCACCTACACTTGTGTTGAGGTCAAGATATTCCATTCCAACCACATAAATCTTGATCTCTAGCCTTCCCCAAGTTGCTTTCCACTCAAATCATCTTTCCACCAAATCTAATCCTGTGAGAGAGAGAGTTGAGTGTTGGGGAGACTATCATTTGAAGCAGAAGTGCAAGGAGTTCATCATCAACACACCATTTGTTACCTCTTGGAGAGTGGTGTCTCCTAGATTGGTTAGGTGTCACTTGGGAGCCTCCGTCAAGATTGTGGAGTTGAATCAAGGAGTTTGTATGGGCAAGGAGATCGCCTACTTCGTGAAGATCTAACCTAGTGAGGCAAGTCCTTCGTGGTCGACGGCCATGGTGGGATAGACAAGGTTGTTGGGTAACGTAGCAGAAATTCAAAATTTTCTACGCATCACCAAGATCAATCTATGGAGTAATCTATCAACAAGGGGAAGGGGAGTGCATCTACATACCATTGTAGATCGCGATGCGGAAGCGTTGCAAGAACGCGGATGAAGGAGTCGTACTCTTAGCGATTCAGATCGCGGTTGATTTCGATCTAAGCACCGAAGAACGGTGCCTCCGCGTTCAACACACGTGCAGCCCGGTGACGTCTCCCACGCCTTGATCCAGCAAGGAGAGAGGGAGAGGTTGGGGAAGACTCCATCCAGCAGCAACACGACGGCGTGGTGGTGATGGAGGAGCGTGGCAATCCCGCAGGGCTTCGCCAAGCACCGCGGGAGAGGAGGAGGAGGGAGAGGGGTAGGGCTGCGCCGAAAGAGAGATGTTCTCGTGTGTTGGGCAGCCCCAAAACCCCAATATATATAGGGGAGGGGGAGGGCTGCGCCCCCCATCTAGGGTTTCCCCCTCAAGGGGTGCGGCCAGCCCTAGATGGGGCTTGGGGGGCGGCCAAAGGGGGGAGGAGTGCCTCCCAAGTCAAGTGGAGGCCCTCCCCCTTAGGGATTCCCCTCTCCCATGCGCATGGGCCTTGGGGGGGCTGGTGCCCCTGGCCCATTAAGGCTAGGGCGCCCCTTACAGCCCATGCTGCTGTATTGGACGTGGTGGAACATTTTCCGGACCTCCGGATCCCTCCGGAATCCTTCGAAACCTTCTGGAAGCTTCCCGGTACAATACCGAGAAAACCCGAACTTTTCCCGGAACCCGAACAACAACTTTCCATATATAAATCTTTACCTCCGGACCATTCCGGAACTCCTCGTGACGTCCGGGATCTCATCCGGGACTCCTAACAACATTCGGTAACCACGTACATACTTTCCCTATAACCCTAGCGTCATCGAACCTTAAGTGTGTAGACCCTACGGGCTCGGGAACCATGCAGACATGACCGAGACGTTCTCCGGTCAATAACCAACAGCGGGATCTGGATACCCATGTTGGCTCCCACATGTTCCACGATGATCTCATCGGATGAACCACGATGTCGGGGATTCAATCAATCCCGTATGCAATTCCCTTTGTCCATCGGTATGTTACTTGCCCGAGATTCGATCGTCGGTATCCCGATACCTTGTTCAATCTCGTTACCGGCAAGTCTCTTTACTCGTTCCGTAACTCACATCATCCCGTGATCAACTCCTTGGTCACATTGTGCACATTATGATGATGTCCTACCGAGTGGGCCCAGAGATACCTCTCCGTTTACACGGAGTGACAAATCCCAGTCTCGATTCGTGCCAACCCAACAGACACTTTCGGAGATACCTGTAGTGCACCTTTATAGCCACCCAGTTACGTTGTGACGTTTGGTGCACCCAAAGCATTCCTACGGTATCCGGGAGTTGCACAATCTCATGGTCCAAGGAAGTGATACTTGACATTAGAAAAGCTCTGAGCAAACGAACTACACGATCTTGTGCTAGGCTTAGGATTGGGTCTTGTCCATCACATCAGTCTCCTAATGATGTGATCCCGTTATCAACGACATCCAATGTCCATGGTCAGGAAACCGTAACCATCTATTGATCAACGAGCTAGTCTCCTAGAGGCTTACCAGGGACATGGTGTTGTCTATGTATCCACACATGCATCTGAGTTTCCTATCAATACAATTCTAGCATGGATAATAAACGATTATCATGAACAAGGAAATATAATAATAACCTATTTATTATTGCCTCTAGGGCATATTTCCAATAGTCTCCCACTTGCACTAGAGTCAATAATCTAGTTCACATCACCATGTGATTAACACTGACAGGTCACATCACCATGCGACCAACATCCAAAGAGTTTACTAGAGTCAACAATCTAGTTCACATCACTATGTGATTAACACTCAATGAGTTCTGGTTTGATCATGTTATGCTTGTGAGAGAGGTTATTAGTCAACGGGTCTGAACCTTTCAGATCCGTGTGTGCTTTACGAATATCTATGTCATCTTGTGGATGCTACCACGCGCCATTTGGAGCCATTTCAAATAATTGCTCTACTATACGAATCCGGTTTACTACTCAGAGTCATCCGGATTAGTGTCAAAGTTCGCATCGACGTAACCCTTTACGACGAACTCCTTTTCACCTCCATAATCGAGAAAATTCCTTAGTCCACTAGATACTAAGGATAAGTTCGACCGCTGTCATGTGATCCATTCCCGGATCACTATTGTACTCCTTGACCAACTCATGGCAAGGCACACTTCATGTGTGGTACACAGCACAACATACTGTAGAGCCTACGTCTGAAGCATAGGGGACGACCTTCGTCCTTTCTCTCTCTTCTGCTGTGGTCAGGTCTTGAGTCTTACTCAATACTCACACCTTGTAACACAGCCAAGAACTCCTTCTTTGCTGATCTATTTTGAACTCTTTCAAAATCATGTCAAGGTGTGCGTTCTTTGAAAGTATCATCGGGCGTCTTGATCTATCTCTATAGATCTTGATGCCCAATATGTAAGCAGCTTTATCCAGGTCTTCCTTTGAAAAATTCCTTTCAAACAACCCTTTATGCTTTCCAGAAATTTTACATCATTTCGGATCAACAATATGTCATTCACGTATACTTATCAGAAATGTTGTAGCGCTCCCACTCACTTTATTGTAAATACAAGTTTCTAACAAACTTTGTATAAACCCAAAAACTTTGATCACTCCATCAAAGCGTATATTCTGACTCCGAGATGCTTGCTCTAGTCCATGGAAGGATCCCTGGAGCTAGCATACCTTTTAGCATCCTTAGGATCGACAAAACCTTTCTGATCGTATCACATACAACCTTTCCTTACGAAAACTGGTAAGGAAACTTGTTTTGACATCCATCTGCCAGATTTCATAAATGCAGCTAATGCTAACATGATTTCGACGAACTTAAGCATCGCTACGGATGAGAAAATCTCATCGTAGTCAACTCCTTGAACTTGTGGAAATACTCTTTGCCACAAGTTGAGCTTCATAGACGGTAACATTACCGTCCACGTCTGTCTTCTTCTTAAAGATCCATTTATCTCGGATTTCATGGCTTCTAACCATTTGTCGGAATATGGGCCCACCATCGCTTCTCCATAGCTCGTAGGTTCATTGTTGTCTAACAACATGACTTTCAGACAGGATCACGTACCACTCTGAAGTAGCACGCATCCTCGTCGTCCTACGAGGTTTGGTAGTGACTTGATCCGAAGTGTCATGATCACTATCATAAGCTTCCACTTCAATTGGTGTAGGTGCCACAGGAACAACTTCCTGTGCCCTGCTACACACTAGTTGAAGTGACGGTTCAATAACCTTATCAAGTCTCCACCATCCTCCCACTCAACTCTTTCGAGAGAAACTTTTCCTCGAGAAAGGACCTCTTTCTAGAAGCAATTACTTTTGCTTCCAGATCTGAAATAGGAGGTATACCCAACTGTTTTGGGTATTCTATGAAGACGCATTTATCCGTTTTGGGTTCGAGTTTATCAGCCTAAAACTTTTTCACATAAGCATCGCAGCCCCAAACTTTGGAGAAACGACAACTTGGGTTTCTCTAAACGGTGTCGTCTCAACGGAATTGCGTGGTGCCCTATTTAAAGTGAATGTGGTTGTCTCTAATGCCTAACCCATAAACGAAAGTGGTAATTCGATAAGAGACATCATGGTATGCACCATATCCAATAGGGTGCAGTTATGATGTTCGGACACACCATCACACTATGGTGTTCCAGGCGGTATTAATTGTGAAACACTTTCCACAATGTCTTAATTGTGTGCCAAACTCGTAACTCAGATACTCATCTCTATGATCATATCACAGACATTTTATCCTCTTGTCACGACGATCTTCAACTTCACTCTGAAATTACTTGAACCTTTCAATAATTCAGAGTTGTGTTTCATCAAGTAAATACACTCAGCATCTACTCAAATCATCTGTGAGGTAAGAACATAACGATATCCACTGCATGCCTCAGCACTCATTGGACTGCACACATCAAAATGTATTACTTCCAACAAGTTTCTCTCTTGTTCCATCTTACTGAAAACGAGGACTTTCAGTCATCTTGCCCATGTGGTATGATTTGCATGTCTCAAGTGATTCGAAATCAAGTGAGTCCAAACGATCCATCTGCATGGAGTTTCTTCATGCATATATACCAATAGACATGGTTCGCATGTCTCAATCTTTTCAAAAACGACTGAGTCCAAAGATCCATCTACATGGAGCTTCTTCATGCATTCTATACCAATATGACTCAAATTGCAGTGCCACAAGTATGTGGTACTATCATTACTATTTTATATCTTTTGGCACGAACATGTGTATCACTACAATCGAGATTCATTTTAGGTGCAAGACAATTGAAGGTATTATTCAAATAAACAGAGTAACCATTATTCTCCTTAAATGAATAACCGTATTGCGATAAACATAATCCAATCATGCTCAACGCAAACACCAAATCTCGATGGTAGAGGGAGCATGCGATGCTTTATCACATCAACCTTGGAAACATTTCCAACACATATCGTCATCTCACCTTTAGCTAGTCTCCGTTTATTCCACAGCTTTTATTTCGAGTTACTAACACTTAGCAACCGAACCGGTATCTAATACCCTGGTGCTGCTAGGAGTACTAGTAAAGTACACATTCATATAATGTATATCCAATATACTTCTGTCGACCTTGCCTGCCTTCTCATCTACCAAGTGTCTAGGGTAGTTCCGCTTCAGTGAACGTTCCCCTCATTACAGAAGCACATAGTCTCGGGTTTGGGTTCAACCTTGGGATTCTTCACTAGAGCAGCAAACGATTTGCTGTTTCATGAAGTATCCCTTTTGCCCTTGCCCTTCTTAAACTAGTGGTTTTACTAACCATCAACAATTGATGCTCCTTCTTGATTTCTACTTTCGCGGTGTCAAACATCGCGAATAGCTCAAGGATCATCATAACTATCCCTGATATGTTATAGTTCATCACGAAGCTCTACTAGCTTGGTGGCAGTGACTATGGAGAACCATCACTATCTCATCTGGGAGATTAACTCCCACTCGATTCAAGAGATTGTGATACTCAGACAATCTGAGGACATGCTCAACGATTGAGCTTTTCTCCCTTAGTTTGCAGGCTTAAGAAACTTGTCAGAGGTCTCATACCTCTTGACGTGGGCACTAGTCTGAAATCCCAATTTCAGTCTTCGGAACATCTCATATGTTCTGCGACGTTTCAAAACCGTCTTTGGTGCCACAATTCTAAACCGTTAGCAATATGCACTGAACCATCACGTAGTCATCAAAACGTGTATGTCAGATGTTTCGTAACATCTACAGACGACGCTGAGGTTCAGCACACCGAGCGGTGCATTAAGGACATAAGCCTTCTGTGCAGCAATGAGGACACTCCTCAGTTTACGGACCCAGTCCGCATAATTGCTACTATTAACTTTCAACTAAATTTTCTCTAGGAACATACCTTAAACAACAGAACTAAAGCGTAAGCTATGACATAATTTGCAAAGACCTTTGACTATGTTCATGATAATCAAGTTCATCTGATTAATGAACTCCCACTCAGATAGACATCCCTCTAGTCATCTAAGTGATACATGACCAGAGTCAAACTAGGCCGTGTCCGATCATCACATGAGACGGACTAGTCATCATCGGTGAACATCTCCATGTTGATCGTATCTACTATACGACTCATGTTTGACCTTTCGGTCTCTTGTGTTCCGAGGCCATGTCTGTACATGCTAGGCTCGTCAAGTCAACCTAAGTGTTTTGCATGTGTTCCGAGGCCATGTCTGTACATGCTAGGCTCGTCAACACCCGTTGTATTCGAACGTTAGAATCTATCACACCCGATCATCACGTGGTGCTTCGAAACAACGAACCTTCGCAACGGTGCACAGTTAGGGGGAACACTTCTCTTGAAATTTTAGTGAGGGATCATCTTACTTACTACCGTCGTTCTAAGCAAATAAGATGCAAAACATGATAAACATCACATGCAATCAAATAGTGACATGATATGGCCAATATCATTTTGCTCCTTTGATCTCCATCTTCGGGGCACCATGATCATCTTTGTCACCGGCATGACACCATGATCTCCATCATCATGATCTCCATCATTGTGTCTTCATGAAGTTGTCACGCCAATGATTACTTCTACTTCTATGGCTAACGCGCTTAGCAATAAAGTAAAGTAATTTACATGGCGTTATTCAATGACACGCAGGTCATACAAAAATAAAGACAACTCCTATGGCTCCTGCCGGTTGTCATACTCATCGACATGCAAGTCGTGATTCCTATTACAAGAATATGATCAATCTCATACATCACATATATCATTCATCACATCTTCTGGCCATATCACATCACATAGCACATGCTGCAAAAACAAGTTAGACGTCCTCTAATTGTTGTTGCAAGTTTTTACGTGGCTTGTATAGGTTTCTAGCAAGAACGTTTCTTACCTACGTAAAACCACAACGTGATATGCCAATTTCTATTTACCCTTCATAAGGACCCTTTTCATCGAATCCATTCCGACTAAAGTGGGAGAGACAGACACCCGCTAGCCACCTTATGCAACTAGTGCATGTCAGTCGGTGGAACCTGTCTCACGTAAGCGTACGTGTAAGGTCGGTCCGGGCCGCTTCATCCCACAATACGGCCGAAACAAGATAAGACTAATAACGGCAAGAACAATTGGCAACATCTATGCCCACAACTACTTTGTGTTCTACTCATGCATAGAAACTACGCATAGACCTAGCTCATGATGCCACTATTGGGTAACGTAGCAGAAATTCAAAATTTTCTACGCAACACCAAGATCAATCTATGGAGTAATCTATCAACGAGGGGAAGGGGAGTGCATCTACATACCATTGTAGATCGCGATGCGGAAGCGTTGCAAGAACGCGGATGAAGGAGTCGTACTCGTAGCGATTCAGATCGCGGTTGATTTCGATCTAAGCACCGAAGAACGGTGCCTCCGCGTTCAACACACGTGCAGCCCGGTGACATCTCCCACGCCTTGATCCAGCAAGAAGAGAGGGAGAGGTTGGGAAAGACTCCATCCAGCAGCAACACGACGGCGTGGTGGTGATGGAGGAGCGTGGCAATCCCGCAGGGCTTCGCCAAGCACCGCGGGAGAGGAGGAGGAGGGAGAGGGGTAGGGCTGCGCCGAAAGAGAGATGTTCTCGTGTGTTGGGCAGCCCCAAAACCCCAATATATATAGGGGAGGGGGAGGGCTGCGCCCCCCATCTAGGGTTTCCCCCTCAAGGGGTGCGGCCAGCCCTAGATGGAGCTTGGGGGGTGGCCAAAGGGGGAAGGAGTGCCTCCCAAGTCAAGTGGAGGCCCTCCCCCTTAGGGTTTCCCCTCTCCCATGCGCATGGGCCTTGGGGGGGCTGGTGCCCCTGGCCCATTAAGGCTAGGGCGCCCCCTTACAGCCCATGCTGCTGTATTGGACGTGGTGGAACATTTTCCGGACCTCCGGATCCCTTCGGAATCCTCCGGAACCTTCTGGAAGCTTCCCGGTACAATACCGAAAAAACCCGAACTTTTTCCGGAACCCGAACAACAACTTTCCATATATAAATCTTTACCTCCGAACCATTCCGGAACTCCTCGTGACATCCGGGATCTCATCCGGGACTCCGAACAACATTCGGTAACCACGTACATACTTTCCCTATAACCCTAGCGTCATCGAACCTTAAGTGTGTAGACCCTACGGGCTCGGGAACCATGCAGACATGACCGAGACGTTCTCCGGTCAATAACCAACAGCGGGATATGGATACCCATGTTGGCCCCCACATGTTCCACGATGATCTCATCGGATGAACCACGATGTCGGGGATTCAATCAATCCCGTATGCAATTCCCTTTGTCCATCGGTATGTTACTTGCCCGAGATTCGATCGTCGGTATCCCGATACCTTGTTCAATCTCGTTACCGGCAAGTCTCTTTACTCGTTCCGTAACTCACATCATCCCGTGATCAACTCCTTGGTCACATTGTGCACATTATGATGATGTCCTACCGAGTGGGCCCAGAGATACCTCTCCGTTTACACGGAGTGACAAATCCCAGTCTCGATTCGTGCCAACCCAACAGACACTTTCGGAGATACATGTAGTGCACCTTTATAGCCACCCAGTTACGTTGTGACGTTTGGTGCACCCAAAGCATTCCTACGGTATCCAGGAGTTGCACAATCTCATGGTCTAAGGAAGTGATACTTGACATTAGAAAAGCTCTGAGCAAACGAACTACACGATCTTGTGCTAGGCTTAGGATTGGGTCTTGTCCATCACATCATTCTCCTAATGATGTGATCCCGTTATCAACGACATCCAATGTCCATGGTCAGGAAACCGTAACCATCTATTGATCAACGAGCTAGTCTCCTAGAGGCTTACCAAGGACATGGTGTTGTCTATGTCTCCACACATGCATCTGAGTTTCCTATCAATACAATTCTAGCATGGATAATAAACGATTATCATGAACAAGGAAATATAATAATAACCTATTTATTATTGCCTCTAGGGCATATTTCCAATAAAGGTTGCTTCTTCGTGGACCCTTCGTGGGTGGAGCCCTCCGTGGACTCGCGCAACCGTTACCCTTCGTGGGTTGTAGTCTCCATCAACGTGGATGTACGATAGCACCACCTATCAGAACCATGGATAAAAAAAATCTCTGTGTCTCCAAATTGCGTTTGCACACTCCAATCCGATCCCTTTACATTTTTGCAATTTGCATGCTTTACTTTTCGCTGCTCATATACTCTTATCATGCTTGCTTGATATGTATTGTGAATGTGTGAACTTGTGCTAAAACTCCACTTAAACTTAAAAAAATTAAAAACTGCAATTTTTCTTACTAAGAGTCTATTCACCCCCCCCCCCGCCTCTAGACACCTCTTCTCGATCCTTTCAATTGCTATCAGAGCTTTGGTCTCCATTGCTTTGGTTTAATCACCATTGGAGGAAGATGGATGAGTCTACGTTGGGGAGTCTTAGACGTAGAGTGCCTATTCTTGATGGAGAGTTCTTTCATGAGTGAAAAAATGAGATGCTTGAGATTTTCAATGAATATCATTTGAACAAGTACATTACTAGCCCTTGTGCACCTCATGTTGATTCTTTGCATCCTACCCTTGATGAGTCTATTGACATGATCCGCAACCTTAGAACTGTTAATCTTATCACTAGAGGCTTGCCTAGAAACTTGATTAGATGTTTGCCTACTCTTGACTGTGCCTACACTATATGGAGATTTCTTGAGGAAAGATTTCCAAACTATTCCTTGCAAAACTTACATGAAATTCTTCATAAGTCTATTGCCTTGAGTAAGATGAATTCTAGCGATCCTAAGTTTGGTGATTGTCTATTTGAGCTTACCAATCTCATGCGTGCCAAAGGATATGTTGGAATCATTAGCAATATCATATCCGAAGCTATTAGAATTCCTAAAGGTGACCATTGTGATGATCATTTATCTAACGAATTATCCTCTCTAGGAAATGATCAAATACAAGACGATGTTGAACATGGATACTATGATGAGGATGATGATAGTGACTATGATCTTCATGATGCGATGAGACACTTTGGTCTTATGGCTAATCTTCGCGGCTACATGGCTGGAGGAAAGGAATGGGTCCTTGATAGTGGATGTACTGATCATATGACCGGAGACAAGGATATGTTTCGTGAGCTTGCTGAAAACGACAGCCCTCGAAAGTATGTCACTTTTGGTGATAACTCAAACGGTAAGGTGGTTGGCCTGGGTAAGGTGGCCATCTCACATGATAGCTCCATACAAAATGTCATGCTCGTTGAATCTCTTGGGTACAATTTACTTTCAGTATCTAGACTTGTTGATTTCGGTTTCAATGCCCTATTTACTGAAGTAGATTGCCAAGTGTTTCGAAGAGACAATCATAAAATGGTCTTTACCGGTATACATAGAGGTGATCTTTACATTGTCGATTTCACTAAAAAGGGTGAGCCTAGAACTTGCTTAATTGCTAAATCTTCTAAAGGCTGGTTGTGGCATAGAAGGTTAGGTCATGTGGGCATGCGAAATCTTGATAAGCTTATTAAAGGTGATCATATCCTCGGAGTAAAAGATGTTTTATTTGACAAGGATAGACTTTGTAGTGCTTGTCAAGAACATTATGACCATGAGAAGACCGCTCGAGCTACTTCACATGGATCTCTTTGGTCTCAATGCCTACAAGAGTCTCGGTGGTAACTCATTTGGTCTAGTCATAGTCGATGATTTTTCAAGATTTACGTGGGTGTTCTTTCTTGATGATAAATCGCAGGTCCAAAAGATCTTCACAATCTTCGCTAGGAAGGCCCAAAATCAATTTGAAGTGAAGATCGAGAAGGTTCGGAGCGACAACGGAACGGAGTTCAAGAATGCAAATGCAGATACCTGTCTTGACGAAGAGGGGATTTCACATGAGTTCTCGGCTACGTACACACCTCAACAAAATGGAGTTGTTGAGAGGAAGAACCGGACTCTTATTGAGATGGCAAGAACGATACTTGATGAGTACAAGACTCCAAAACACTTTTGGGCGGAAGTGGTTGAGATAGCTTGTCATGCAACAAATCGATTGTATCTTCCCAAGCTACTCGGCAAGACGGCATACGAGCTCCTCACCGGTAACAAACCCCAAGTTGGATACTTTCGAGTATTCGGCTCAAAGTGCTACATTCTTGATAAGCATCGGCGTTCTATATTTGCTCCTAAATCTCATGAAGGTTTCCTACTTGGTTATGGCTCAAACTCTCACACTTACCGTGTCTACAACAATTTCACCCGAAAGGTTGAAGAGACGGTAGATGTGAAGTTTGATGAATCTAACGGCTCACAAGTAGAGCAACTGCCAATTGATGTAGGAGACAAAGACCCTTCGGAAGCAATCCAAGACTTGTCTATTGGCAAGATTCGTCCAACGGAGGTGAAGGAGAGTACCTCGTCCGTCCAAGTGGAAGCTTCCACCTCACGACAAGGTGAGCCAAGAGTTGACATGGAAGCATCCACGAGTGGGACACACCAAGACGAAGAAAACAAGGAAGTACACCAACATGAACCTCATCAACCTCCTTCTCCACCACGACAAGAGAACGACAACGTCAACAATGAAGAAGGCCAAGAAGAAGAACAAGATGAAGAAGATGTTCCACCCCCAGCCAAGCAAAAGCTCCCACGAGTTCGAGCAAGAATCGCCAAAGACCATCCCATCGAGTAAATCTACAATGATATCCAAACCGGGAGAATCACTCGCTCTAAAACTCGTTTGGCTAATTTTTGTGAACATTATTCATTCATCTCTAGAATTGAACCTATGAAGGTTGAAGAAGCATTGGAAGATCCGGATTGGATAAACGCCATGCATGAAGAGCTACACAACTTTGAGAGAAACCAAGTGTGGACATTGGTCGAGAAGCCCGACAATAACCACAACATCATTGGTACCAAATGGGTGTTTTGCAACAAGCAAGATGAAGATGGACAAGTAGTTCGCAACAAAGCACGTCTCGTCGCCCAAGGCTACACTCAAGTCGAAGGTATGGACTATGGTGAGACATATGCCCCCGTTGCTAGACTTGAGTCCATTCGCATCTTACTTGCTTATGCTAATCACCATGATAACACCTTGTACCAAATGGACATTAAAAGTGTTTTTCTAAATGGTGAAATAGAGGAGGAAGTTTATGTTAAGCAACCTCCCGGCTTTGTCAATCCTAAGAAACCTAATCATGTTTACAAACTTCACAAAGCTCTTTATGGTCTTAAACAAGCTCCTAGAGCGTGGTATAAATGCTTGACCAAGTTCCTTATTAAAAAGGTTTTGAAATTGGAAAAATAGATTATACTCTTTTCACTAAAAGGGTTAATGGAGAACTATTTGTGTGCCAAATTTATGTTGATGATATTATATTTGGTTCGACTAACCCTCATTTTAGTGAGAAGTTTGGAAAGCTAATGTCGGAGAAGTTTGAGATGTCTATGATGAGTGAACTCAAATTCTTTCTTGGTTTGCAAATCAAGCAAACTAAGGAAGGTACCTTTGTTTCTCAAACAAAGTACACCAAGGACTAATTCAAGAAGTTTAATATGCAAGAATGCAAAAGTATGACTACACCCATGTCTACTAGTGGACATCTTGATTTGACCAAAGATGGTGAACCGGTTGATCAAAAAGTTTACCGCTCTATGATTGGTTCATTGTTATATCTATGTGCCTCTCGTACCGATATTATGCTAAGTGTGTGCATGTGTGCACGATATCAAGCGGCCCCTAAACAGTGTCATCTTAAGGCTCTAAAAAGGATAGTGAGATACTTAATACATACACCAAATTTTGGCATTTGGTATCCTAAGAGGTCTTCTTTTGATCTGTCGGCTACTCCGATTCGGACTATGCCGGAGACAAGGTTGGTAGAAAGTCCACTTCGGGTACTTGTCAATTTCTTGGAATATCTCTTGTGTCTTGGTCCTCCAAGAAACAAAACTCGGTATCCTTATCCACTGCCGAAGCGGAATACATTGTTGCTGGTTCATGCTGTGCTCAATTACTTTGGATGACCCAAACTCTTAAGGATTATGGGATATATGTGAAACATGTTCCATTGCTTTGTGACAATGAGAGTGCTATTAAGATATCTCATAATCCTGTGCAACATTCTCGAACTAAGCATATTGAAGTTCGTCATCATTTCATTCGAGATCATGTGGCTAAAGGGGACATTGATCTTAAACATGTTCGCACCGATAAGCAATTGGCGGATATATCCACCAAACCGCTTGATGAGAAAGTCTTTTGCCATTTGAGAGGAGAATTGAACATCATTGATGCTTCAAACTTGGAGTAGTAACTCCATTTGGATACATGCAAGGCATGAGCCTTTGACTAATCCTTGATATTTCTCTTATGATGATAATCATATGTCTTGGATATACTGGCACCCTTGCATGCTATCTAACCCTTGTAGGTATTTGGATGAATCTAAATCTATGAGATTGCAACTCACTCACATCATGAGCAACCTCTACATCACCTAGTCTCTACACAATGGTGGTTGAAGACAATGAAGCACGAAAACCTTTCAAACATATCCTTTGTCAAATTCTATATTAGGTTTTATGATTGTCATTTTGGATACACAAGTGCTCTTCCTTGCAAGACTAACCCATGTAGGTAGATGAACTCAAATTCCAAGTGGTGCTCCCAACTCTTGATGAGCTACATCAACCTTGAGCAACCCACACAAGTTCAACTACATGATCAAGATCAACACCACCACCCAAGGTATGTTTTTCCATCTTAGAGAAGCTTTACTCCAAGTCATGGGTCAAAGCAACTCAACAAGATGTGAATACATCAAGATGCTTAAACGAAAAATGGTAACCCCATTTTAAGCTTAAAAAATGAGTATGACCTATGATCAAGTGATCTCACTTGACTCCTAAGTCAACATACTCTAACATAGGTGACTTTGTCGCCGACCAATTCTAGATGAAGTTCTCTTGTGTTTCTCCGTGCTCTTGCATTTGTCTCATGCATATTTGTTTCCCCTTTCAAAAAAACTTCATCTAGATTTATTTTTTGTTTATTTTTGTTCTGCATTCCTGGCATCCAATTCATTGCAAATCTTTCACCTAATTCCTTGCAAATCCTTGTGAGATCTTACTTGCCTAGTGAGCTGACGTGACAAGTGTTTTCACTGTGATGAACTCGATCAGACCGATTTGTTTCTTTCGGTCCAACCGAATCCTTTCGGTGCAACCGAAGCACACAACTCGGTGCTACCGATTTCCCTGCAGAAAAGACAACTTGCCACCTGATTCCTGCTTTCTTTTTGCTCCAGCTCCACTCAATGATTCTTGTCCTCTACCAGCATCACATTCAACATGCTGCTTTGTTTTGTGACTCAAGGACCAAACCCATCTGTAACAAAAATCCAGAAGAGCCCTTCTTGGAAATTGATGTCAAAGGGGGAGAGAGAGAGATCACATCAAAGCTTAATCATTTCTATAGGGGGAGAGAATACTCAGGGGAGAGAGTTCTTCTTCAAGGAGAAAGAGATGTCACAGGCCCCAGATGCTTGGTGTTCAAGAGGAGAGAAGTTACATGTCTTTAAGAGGGGAAAGACATGTTCATATTTGGTTGTTTGCATTTGCTCTGATTTTCTGTTCCCTATCTTCTCCCAGTATCCCATGCAAGATTCAGGGGGAGCAAGACATCTAAGGGAAGGAAATCCTTGAATTCATTGCATATCTTTACCTTTGGGGACATGTCTATATCCAATAGAGTACTCAGTACTCATTCTCTACATGTCATCCCAATCTTGGTACTCTTGTGGTTTCTTTTGTTTGCTCTGGCTAGTAGGTGTATCTGTGTTATCTAACCTTGTTTACTCAGGTTCATTCCTTCCTAAGCCAACTCAAGACCACAAGGTAAGTATATGCATCACAGTCATGTGTATGAGGATTTCTTGCTGATGTACATACTGTTTGCAAGAAGGACTCATGAGCATGAAGGTACATTTCCTATATTCACATCATTTGCTCTGATGCATATAGCCAAGATACATGTAACACATTGCTTACTCTGTCATGCTTATGCATTCACATTCTCCTATATTCCATATTTATATGATTGCATACATGTAGGGGAGCCTATGCATGTTACATGTCTTTCCAAAGCTTTACTTGTTATTCTTTATATCTTTATCTAAAGCTTTTATGTATGTTGTCATCAATTACCAAAAATGGGGAGATTGAAAGCACAAGTGCTCCCTGGGTGATTTTGGTAATTAATGTCAACATATCTCTTGTTGGACTAATGCTTTTACCTAGTATGTTTCAGATAAGTTCAACAATGGAGTGGCATGGACTAGAGGATGTGGAACCCCTTCAAGATGATAAGGACAAAGGATTGGCTCAGGCTCAAAGCTCAGGACTCTACATTTTCTATTTTAGTGATCCAAGATCACATTGAGTCCATAGGAAAGCCAATACTATTAAGAGGGGATGAGGTGTTGCTTAATGGCTTGCTTGCTCAAAGTGCTTAGTGATATGCTCCAAAGCCCTCAACCACTTTCTCACATCCACATATGTCCCAAACCAAAAGTCAAACTCGGCCCACCGAAACTTTCTATCTGGCGCCACTGAGTTCTCTTGACATAGCCACTACCAGGAACCCTAATCAATTCGGTCTCACCGACGGGATCTCGGTCTCACCGAGATGGGCTTGCAAACTCTCTGTTTCCTATTGCAATAATTTTGGTCCCACCAACGTATGCAATCGGTCCCACCGAGTTTGCCTGGCCAACTCTGTGTTTTGCTTGTTACCCAAATCGGTCCCACCGAGTTTCTGTAATCGGCCAAACCAAGTTGAGGCTTTACCCTAACCCTAGCACATCGGTCCTACCGAGTTGATCATATCGGTCCCATCGAAATGCCTAACGGTCACATTATGAACTAAATCGGTCTGACCGAGTTCTCTGAATCGGTCCCACCGAGTTTGTGATTTGTGTGTAACGGTTAGATTTTGTGTGGAGGCTATATATACCCCTCCACCCACTCTTCATTCGCGGAGACAGCCATCAGAACATGCCTACACTTCCAACAAACATTTTCTGAGAGAGAACCACCTACACTTGTGTTGAGGTCAAGATATTCCATTCCAACCACATAAATCTTGATCTCTAGCCTTCCCCAAGTTGCTTTCCACCCAAATCATCTTTCCACCAAATCCAATCCTGTGAGAGAGAGTTGAGTGTTGGGGAGACTATCATTTGAAGCACAAGAGCAAGGAGTTCATCATCAACACACCATTCGTTACCTCTTGGAGAGTGGTGTGTCCTAGATTGGTTAGGTGTCACTTGGGAGCCTCCGTCAAGATTGTGGAGTTGAACCAAGGAGTTTGTACGGGCAAGGAGATCGCCTACTTCTTTAAGATCTACCCTAGTGAGGCAAGTCCTTCGTGGGCGACGGCCATGGTGGGATAGACAAGGTTGCTTCTTCGTGGACGCTTCGTGAGTGGAGCCCTCCGTGGACTCACGCAACCGTTACCCTTCGTGGGTTGAAGTCTCCATCAACGTGGATGTACGATAGCACCACCTATCGGAACCACGGATAAAAAAAATTCCGTGTCTCCAAATTGCGTTTGTACACTCCAATCCCATCCCTTTACATTCTTGCAATTTGCATGCTTTACTTTCCGCTGCTCATATACTCTTATCATGCTTGCTTGATATGTATTGTGAATGTGTGAACTGGTGCTAAAACTCCACTTCAACTTAAAGAAATTAAAAACTGCAACTTTTCTTACTAAGAGTCTATTCACCCCCCTCTAGACACCTCTTCTCGATCCTTTCACCATGCATGCACACACGACGCACACCACGTCCGCATACAACACATGGGTACCCGTGCCTGCCATTGTGTGCGGCATATATGGCTAGGTGGAAGGGGGCTGCGTATGCATGCGAGACGGCCGCACCACATAGCCGGTCGCGTGCTCTGCTCTGCTTAATCCATCATGCAGCACCACCACGGCCACCACACACAGCAAGAGTAGCCAGCAAGAGAGGAGACCTCTCCACGCGCCGCTGCAGCAGCAGCTGATCGCACGAGAAGGCAGGCACCCACCATCATGGCCTTCATTGTCCGGTTCATCGTGCTACAGGCAAGCTTGTCCGAAATAGCACCTTGCTGTGCCATCTGTTGCAGCACCTCTTTGTCGTTGTTGCTCGATGACCAAATGGATATGAAGGCAAGGCGGCGACGGCTCCGGCCTTAGAGCACCGGCGGAATGCACGCGCACACACAAGGACATACGGACATTGGAGAACCAGGCAACCCCTTCATCGCCCTTGACATGCTCATGTTTTTCTTGTGCTCGTTGTCTGCTACGGCCGACGTGCTCCTGCATGACATGCTTGGCGTCAATGCACTCCTGCATGGAGTCCTGCTCTCCCGTGAACCACTCTAGATCACTGTTGAGTATCATTGTTAGATTAGGAATATAGGATAGACTAGGAAATATTCTGACTTGTCGTATATTCCAAGATGACCATGTACTCCTATATATATGCCCACGAGGCTCAAGCAATACAATCAACTATTCCATCAAATCCCTCTCTACCTTCTAACAATCGCCTTGCCACCATGGGTCCACGGCCCTAGCTCCTACTCTGCATCTTGTGCCTCATGCCATCAGCCGTCTAGTCTGTATCGTTATCATCTGAGTCCTAGAAGATCTCACCCACATCATCATTAGGCATGCAGCCGCCTTCATAGACAACATGCGTAGAAGGAGTAGAGGTGGCTGGGGACGCACCACGTCGTGGGCACTCCGTACGTGCTCGCGTGCGTGCTTTTCCATTGGTGCTAGCTCTAAGGTCGAGCAACGACGACAAAGAGGTGATGCAAGAGATGCGTAGGCGCTGTTGTGTGCGAGCTTCACCATAGCACAACGAATCGGACGTTGCCGCAGATGGCGCACGCCTCCATGCAGCCGAGTGTGTGCGCATGCATGTGTTATTCACGTGCATTCTGCGGCCGAGTGTGTGTGCATGCATGTGTTGTGTACGTGCGTTGTGTGCTCAATGCTGTGCGCGTATGTGCATGAGTTAGTGCGTTGGCGTGTGTACATGCGTGTCTGCATGCGTCCTGTACATGCGTGGCTTCTTGCATGGTTATCAATATAAAATATAAAATATCTTCAACTTAGCATCCTAATGTATCGTCTCTAGTGGCTAGTGAACAGTTCATGTTCTTTTATTTCTTTATAGGCGGGCAGGCGGCAAAAAACAGGGGAAAACGCGCAAGGTTCCTTGCAGATGCTCCACCGCGAGGTTCCTTGCTCCTTCTCGATCGTCGGGAATCTATGTTCTTCCACTCTTTTTTTTACGTGAGCTTTGTTTATTCTTTTGCCAACACGAGAGACATCTAGCATCAAGGTGCACGTGTGATGCAAGAAAATGGAGATAATCAGATAAGCAGTGCGTAAGTGAGTCGTGCACTTCGATGGCACCTACTACGCAATATTTATTCTCCTCAATGGCACGTGAATAGTGCATGTACTCAATGACGGAGCACGGGATGGTAGCCATGACATGGTCAGCCTTTTTTGGAGAGAGTACGTACTAAATAACTTTGACGTGTCCCGTCAACTCACAGAACGACGAGAAGCTTGCTTACTACGCCTTCTCCCTCGCCAATGCGTGCGCGGTGGCTCGCAGCATGAGGAGAAACTTTTGCTTACAAGCTGTAGACATGCATCAGTTCATTTGGTGTCAGATTGCCAGACTATAGTACCATCATTATTGTTCGACTTCTGGAAGAGGCGAAGAGCCAAGCGCAAGGTCACCTACTAACCTTACGCTAGCCATGGTGGTAGTAACATAAGTAGGAGTACCTCCTTTTTTATTCTAGAAACAACCACACACGAATATTGGACGGTAGCACCACAGCAACTGAATAAAAAATCGAAACCAGCCAATGAACTACTACTACTGGTGAGCATTTTCTAGTATCATGTACTCCGTCTGTCCATGTATATAGGGCTTAACGCGTTTTCCGATTCTAACTTTGGCCCTGTTTGGATCCATGGGTTAGAGTTAGTTTGAGCAAGTTGGGGCTCAAATAGCCCTAAAGTATCCAAAGATGAGGGTTAAATTGGAGCAAGTTGCCCCAAACCCACCAAAAAAACTATCCCACCCAAGAGTCGCTAACATGTGATGAGTTAACTGACCTCAATAGACGGCAAAAACGCCAGCCCGCCGCATTTTAAGATAGATGAGGAGCGAGAAGCGATATGCGCTGGTGGATTACTAGAGCTAGGTGTCGCACGGAGGCCAAGAAATATGGTGATAGTGTAGGTTAGCCATGTAGTATGATGTAACTGCACTGGGCTGCCGTGTTTCGTACTCTTCCAGTCTACTGTGGAGATGATTGGTTGATTTCATATGGCTGAATAATATAAAATATTATGAGGCACCACGAGGTTCCTTGCTCCTTCTCGGTCATTGGGAATCTATGTTCTACCACTATCAAAGTTAATACGTATTTAGTACTCTCTCCAAAAAGGGCCGACCATGTCCATGGCTACCATTCCGTGCTCTGTCATTGAGTACGTGCACTATTCACGTGCCATCGAGGAGAAAAAATATCGCATAGTACTAGGTGCCATTGAAGTGCACGACTCACTTACGCACTGCTTATCTCCATTTTCTTGCATGACACGTGCACCTTGATGCTAGATGTCCCGCGTGTTGGCAAAAGGATGAACAAAGCTCACGTAAAAACAGAGTGGAAGAACATAGGGCATGTTTGGTTCCCAGCCTAAGGTTGCCACGTCTAACCTTAGTCATGCCACAACATCTTATACATGTGTTTGGTTCATTGCCACACTTGTGGCTTGCCACACTTCTCTAGTTATATGGTCCACATGTCATAGGCTCAATTTTTTGCCAAATCTTGCCACACTTTTTGTGGCAGCCACACTTTGCCTAAGGTTAGTTGTGGCAAAGGGGCTGTTTGGTTCTAGGCCTAGCATTGCCACACTTTGTCACACATTTTTGCCAAGCTTGCCTAAGGTTAGTTCATCAAAATGAGAGCCACAAGTTGGCAAGCCTAAGGGAATCTTGCCTTATTTTTTGTGTGTATGCCATGTGGGGTCCAAGTGTGGCTTGACTAAGGTGTGGCTTGAACCAAACACTCACCTCATAGATTCTACATGGTGTGGCCATGAACCAAACATCCTCATAGATCCCCGACGACCGAGAAGGAGCAAGGAACCTCGCGGTAGAGCGTCTGCACTCATAATATTTTATATTACTCCCTCCGTCCAGGTGAATAAGTCATATTTGGTTGTGCACCGTGACCAAGAAGGAGGAAAAACAAGAAAACTTTTATTTGCTAATTAATAGCATTGCATGCAATGAACTAACCACAGCATGTCGTGTTTGGTAGTCTCGAGTCATTGAAAACATGCATGCCCACATCTCTTATTGCACTACTGCAGGATGCTGCTAACGCGACACTACGATCAGAGACCCTTCGAGAAACTATGTGCAATGCAATAATCGCAAACGGTGCTGTATGAAAACCGTCAGAAATGATGCAAAACATTTGCGATGGAGGATGCATCAAACACGGTTCAGATTTTAGTTGCGTGTGCGATGCAGGGCATATGGTTCAGCTCAATTAACCATTTGCGATGATGAGGAACAAAAGAAACGGGCAGCCAGATGAAGGTGTGTGCGATGTACAGCATACGGCTCACTCGGATGAACTGTTTGTGATTAGGCAACACAAAAGAAACTGTCAGCAAGATTCAAGGTGTGTGCGATATACGGCATGCGGTTCACTCGGATGAACTGTTTGTGTTGAGACATGAGAACAGAAACGGTTCAAATGAACAAGATGTGTGTGATACGAGGCAAACAGGTCTGTAATCAGAAATGTGTGCGAAGACCGATAAGAACACAAACAATTACTACTAACAAGCCGTGTGTGTTGTGAGCAAACGATTGCTGGTATACAATTGTGAGTGATTGATGAAAACATCACCGACGGGTTCCATTGTTTAGTCCGTGTGTGATGTGATTTTCTTTGTCCGCACACCATCTACGCTCTGTCTACAGAGCATCAACATATATACTTAAAAAGACAGCATTGCATAACCAAATTAAGCATACAATTACACAAGTGACTACACATATAACATTTGCACACACCAAAGTAAGCAATTACATGCATACTAAAGTAGGAGAAACAAGGATCTAATCATCTACTTATTGTTGCGACGACGCTTGCCATTGCTCTGCTTCCGGCTGGATCCCTGGCCGTTTTGGGGAAGGAGGGACTTCCTCATGTCAATGATCCGCCGGTACATGTCGTAGCTCGTGTACGCCTCCTTGGCCGCGTACACGACGTGAGCTTTGTCAAGTTTCTCCATTCAGGCCGAGTGCCAGGCACGCTTGTCCTTGTTGCACGAATCCTTCATGTCTCTGTAGTAGAGGTCGATGATGCCCTCGGCGAGGTGAACTAGTGAGTCCTTCTCATGCTCCTTGCTGCCACAGATCTTGTATTGGCCCTGGATGTCGACAAGATTCTGGCAGGCGATGCCCGAACTCTTGAGCGCCTTTACATCGTTGGTGATGTCCACCGTAGCGAACATGTAGTGGGGGTTGTTGAAAAACCTGGCGAAACGCTCGCAAGGCCTTGTGGCCAGGCAGTAGTGGTAGACGAGGACGTGGTGGCGCACACACATGGGCGACGGCGACCTTGGGATGAGACCCGGCACGAACGTGGGTGTACTCGAGGTCGAACCCGACCACCTTGTACTTCTCCTCAGCAAGCAACAGCTCCATGATGTGGATGGAGTGCTCCACCCAGACCGGGTCATTGGTGTACACCACCGAGAGGTCCATGAACCTTCTGTGGGTGTCCACCACGGCACGCCTGGTGAACTGCTGCTCGTCGTCGGCAGCCGCTCGGAGTGCCATTGGAGCCGCGCAGGATACCCTCTAAGAATTTCTCGTGGTGGGTGTGCTTATTGCAATGGTGGGGCGCGATCGAAAGGTTGAAGAGACACAAGGGTAGGTTAAATGGTCGCTGTAATAAATGGGGGCCGACAGGCCTGTAATCATCACGTCTTGTCACGGCGTTCATAGCAGAGGATTACAGTGCACGCTTGACAACACCGCGCCGCACGCGTGGGCTCGAAGAGGCACCAAATGTATCGTTGGTGAGCCTGTTCCCGCGCTACTGCGCTGTTTACCGCGCAAGCTTCCCGCCCGGCTAGTTTGGCCACGCGTCGGCTAGAAGAGGGACAAATCGTGGGCGTTTATTGGCAAAAAGCTACACAGAAGGGTGATGATGGACACTCGAGTGCGATAATTAATTGTATGCTCTACAGTGCACACGGTGGAAGAAACCACCTGTGTGCAATAATGTCGAAGATCACAGTCGAGTTAGCTATACAGATCGTGTGCTGTGAGATCGACAAGGTAAACTGATTCGAGAATGGTTAATAAAATCTAAGACCATTGCATATTAAGGACAAAATAGTGCTAGCAATATACGAGTCTCATACGATGCCATTTCAACGATTGTACCACAAAAGCTTGAAATGTTACAAGGTTCAAATTCCAGAGTTATATGGCTCAAATTCGAAGATTACAAGGTTCAATCTGATATTAGAAATGAAATTCAGCTCATCAGCTGCAAACGCTCGCGCTGATGCGCTGAACATGGATATAAGAGAGGTTCAAACTAATATCACCGCTTCTAAGTCTTGCTTCGAAACCTCACAATTTTGGCAAAGGCGTCAGCCACTGAGAAGTCATGTATGGGGTTGACCCGATGACTTTCGATTACTCTGTCATCTGAAGTTCCAAAATGAAATTCAGCATTTTTGGAGCCTACTCCATTCTGCCGCAGGTGCCGGTGCTGATCAACAGACTATTCATTTTTGCGAAATAAATGTAGGGCAAACCTCATTTCCTTCAGCACCCTTGCTCTGAGAACAAAGAACCTGGCAAATATAATCTCCGGTAAGGTCCCTCGGTAGGAGTTCAAAGTAATTTCTGAGAGATGCAGATCTAGGCATTCGACATGATTGTTGTATTGTATCACATTATCCACCACTGGGCCTAATCTTATCTGCAAAAGAAGAAAACGTGTTAGTGCCTACATGCAGTTTTGAACATTACTACAGGACTAGCTATTTGGTTTGTAGGATTTGTAAAATGCACTAACATGCCATCTTCGATCTGACATGATTAACATGGGGATTTGATTACATTCTAGAAAAATGTAGCCTTCTTCACAAGAGGTTGGAGTGGATGAAAAGTTCCCTAAGAAAACTAGTACAGATGAATCCAAAGGAGAAATGCTTATTGATTGTAACCAGATGGATCAAGCAACTAGTATGGGGGGGCATGTATGTACTTAAATCCTCCAAAAGAACCTTCAAAAATCGTAGTACATTGTCATTGTAAACTTGGAAAAAGGTGTCACAAACTGAACTCCCTTATGGTTAACATTTAACAGGAAAGGAACATCACCTTGATATATAGCTTCTCCATGCACGGAAAGCATCTCTGGAAACTGACAACTTGCTCCAGGTCGGGCCCGATAGATTCTAGTGCCAAGACCTTCATTGTGCGCAGTTTTGGGGTCAAGCTTGTCGGAATCATTTTCTGAATGACAGACGAACAAACATCTTCAAAATTAGAAATAATGTTAATTTGTAGAAGGAGGTTGTTGTACCTGAACGGGTGTGGATCCAATAACAAGTTCAGAGTATTTGTCAGACGAGTAGCCCATCACTGTCAATTTTGGCGCAGAAATGACATTGATTCTTGTTGGACCTTCTTGATCAACTACAAGTAATCTCTCAAGTGCAGGTGTGTCCTGGATGACCATACCGTGGTCCACCTTTTGTGATGTCTTCCTGCCGCACCAGCAACACACATAAATAGTCCAGAGAGTCATGGAGGTGATGTGGAAGGTACTCAACCCATTGATCGCCTGAAGACGAAGGTACTCGAGTGCAGTACAGCCACGGAGCAGGCGCTCCATGTCACCCTTTGAGAGGCAGACGGCGACAAGCTCGAGGAGCTTCAGTCATGGTAGAATGAGAGCGGGCGCACAATTAAGGGGTGGGAAATGGCAGTTTCTGAACTTGGCAACACGCAGCGTGGGCGCGAGGCGGAGTGCGGCCGTTGGTAGCGACCGCATATGCCCATCATCAAAAGTGAGCTCCTCGAGCTGATCTAGGGTGGGGGATCAGAACCAGTCGTCCAGCTTGGCTCGGTCCTTGCCGTTGGAACGGAACTTGCCCATTCTAAGGCCTTTGGTTGGGCCAAGGTGACTGCTAAAGATCTTGGAGAACGCATCCAAGCTTTTACGATAGCCATGGCAGAGCTCGTGGGCGTCAATGAGGTCGAGAGGGCTGGAGTTCCATAGGGGGCGCCACCGCCGAGAAAGGAGGGTTGTCCGCGCCCCATATTTGATTGGGAGGAGGGAGATGATGACTCTCAACATATCTTCGGGGAGGCTGCTGAAAGTCTAGGCCTGCTGGAGTCGCTTGCGGTTCTAGCTCACCCCGCCTCCGCTTGTTGGCAGCCCTGTTCTCCACCTCCGGAGTCTCCTTGTCAGTGGCACTTTCTTATAGAAATGGGAGTACAGGGAATATTTAGTTAAAACAGGGCAATAGAAAAGTGTATTGGTAACTAGAAGTTATTAGGTAGGAATATAGTAAGATAAGGGAATAACAATTGGTTGCTTAAATACTACACAATTCATTTGACATTGCTGGGTAAGTTAACATATGCAGATAGTTGAAAAGAAAACTTACTTCGAACAAAGTATGCACAGATGATTTTGTCGGGGAAGTTAGCATATATCTCATGACCAGGACCTTCTATGTGGAGTGCAATTTTAGTGCCAGATTTCAGTAAATAAAACTTTGCAATTTCATTCCAAAAGCCAGTGCCAAAATAGGACCCACCACGTTCATCAAGTCTTACAGTAGCAACGATTGTAAATCCATGGTTTGTGCGCAGTATGACATTCGTGGAGCCTTGATGTATGTAAAGGGAAAAATTGTGCACTACATAATCTGTTGCATAGCGAGGGATGTCCTGCAAAAAATGGTAGGATTGTTAAAGAAAATATGGTAACATGCAAATATGGGCCCAAATTGAAAGAACTGTATAGCAGTTGAAATCAAAGGACAAAAGTCTATAATTAAACAGATAGGGCAAACATGATGTCATGGAAACATGAGAGTAATCAAAAGAACAATACATCATTAATTTGCCTAATATAGAAAGAAGAGGGAAAAAATCCCCTTTGACGTATATGGTGCGTGTGGCACCTTTTATCCAAATGTAGCAATATTTAGAATATGTTCAGGAAAGTAGGCCATGCCAACCGATTTAGGGTGAGATTGAACATACCGCACGCGTCCCCAAGTTATCTGGTATGATGACATGGAATCTCTGGCAGCGGTCGCCAAGTCCTGAAGTATCGGCGCACTGTACATTCTATGAATGAAAGAAAACCATCAAATCAGCTCGAATAAAAATGAATTCACGGCGATTTCCGTCGGGTGATTAAAGGAGGCAGATGAACTGGGATAAGAGATGAGATAATATCTCGTTAAATTAGTTACCTTGTCGTCCATGAGAAAGAACCCTCAGTACGGTAGATTCCCCAACCGAGCGGAGCTGGGTTGACTGCGAGCAGCGTCGAGAAAGTCGATGGTGATAGGCGGTGGCAAGCGGAAGTGGTGAAATGCGGTGGGCTTTGCCGGCAGCCTGGCGGCGGCAGGCATCGAGCTAAGTGTTTACCGCCGCGATAGGTGGTGCCATGGCATAGACGCGAAGGAGCTTGTGCAGGTGTGAATGGGGAACATACCGGAGGGGCCGAGGGGGTGGCGGTCAGGGTGAGGGTTTTTGTGATCTGGGGATGGTGAGGGTTTTCTTTTTTCTTTTTTGAATTGGGTGGTGAGGGTTTCTGTCCAAAGAATTTTGGGGCGACGGTTTGCTGGAATGAACCGTGTGTGATTGACGTAGCAAGCAAAATGATAGTCATTGCACACGGTTCCAATTTTGGGAACCGTGTGTGATTGACGTGCTACCTCCGCCCTGGTTTATTGGTCCCCCGTTGTAATTTTTACTAAAATTTGGCAAAATATTTAACATACTCAGACATAGATAATAAGCGTACACGTACATAAGCATAGTTCAACCATAAGTACATAGTTCAACCGTCATTAAGCATACTCAAGCGTACATAGTTTGATCCATCCCACATCTCTTCTCACATGCAGCCGACACGATCCTGAAGCTTCTCCAAGTACTCGGCGTACGCACCATGCGCCACCCTGCGAGAATACTTCTACTTGAAGGAGCCAATGGCCCGTCCTCTTGCATGCGCCAGAACACTTAGATACGCGTCATGAATCTTGTGGTTGCAGAATGGGCATCCATAGCCGTCGTTCTAGGTCCTAATACACCTGTTATGCCTTCCCGCGTAAAGCTCCCTCAGGATTCGCCTCTTGTACCTCCTCTAGGCATCTTCATCCTCGTTGTCCACATCGTCAGACAACACCTATACAAATAGTAAAACAAATTTGGCATCAAATCTCTGATTACATGCCGTGAAGTAGGATTAGGAATTTATGGCTATTTATTTATACATATCCAGAGATTATGGTTTGATTTTTAAGCACAATCATCTATGTACAGACCAATCTTGAAGAAAATAATGGCCCAAACATATGTAGGTCATTCAAAATCAATTGTCAAGTCCTGGCTAGGAATTATTAGCACGAACACTAACCCTAGTCGGATTACTAGCAGAAATCATTTGCACAGATGAAACAACTAGCACTTATCACCTGTACCATTCAAACAATCAATACACTACACGGATCTAACGAAACTTACTCAGATTTCATGGATTGGGAGAACATAACCACAGGATTTCTATTCCAAAAAGGGGGAGGCAGGAGTAATCAGAGAAACCCTATGATATATTTGACACATAAATGGGTATAGATGACTAACCAGCTGTCTGTCGGAGTCGGAGTCGTCGCCGGAGTGGTCGTTGGAGTCGTCGCCAAAGTGGTCGTCGGAGTCGGTGTGTAACTCTGCCTCCGGCTGTGGAAGCTCGACGCCGTCGACGACGTCATGGTGCAGCGATAACTGACGGCTTTGAGGACTGAGAGCGGCGTCGAGGATGCAAGCGGAGAGAGAGGATTGTGTGTGCGTAGCGAGGATGGGGGGTGTGGCCGCTCGGGCGCACCATTAATATGGAGTAGTGGGAGTTGTGGGAGAGAGGCGGGCGGCGGTCAAACCGATGGCTCGCCTCCCGGTGAGCCTGAGCACCGGACTACTAGCATGCCTACCAAAGTTTCACATAGCTACTCGCACGCCTCCCGATGACACTGCGCAGCGAGCACGCCTCCGTCAAGTCACACACCTGCACGCACGCCTCCCCGTCTGCCTACGCGGCGGACTGCTCGCATGCGTCCCGTCAACTCACGCATGCTCGCACGCCACACGGGTCGCGCGGCGGCACGTATATTGTTTTCTATTTGGATGATTAACGCACGCCTCCCGAAGCACGGCACGTATCTATTGTTGGTCTAACGCTCACAGTTCGAATAAATAATTCGTTTGGGATATTGGTTCCCAATTATTAATAATCTCGTGTCTGTAATTAGATAAAGATTACATCAAAACTGGTCTCAAGTTTGACAAAAAAGGTACAATGCCACTTTGTATTGGTGTCCATGTGACAACACGATAAGTTTCATGAACTTCAAATAAGTTTTGGATGTACTAGAATTTAAAAATCAAGATTCTCAATGTTTGAAATTTGTTGCACGGGGAGTAAACATGCACCCAGTGAGACACATGTGTTTTTGCAATACATTTAGGTGCACTGTCACGTGTGCATGTAGCTCAAATTTGATTTTTGCACATTATACCCATAGAAAATCAATCAATCAACGTACCAAAACGTCTTAATGATCTCTGTGATTTTTTTGAAATTAAAACGTCCCTCCTTTGGTAACATGTATGTTCATCGGGGGATAATTAATTTAACATGCATCATAGTTGCGCTGGATTCGCGATGTGTGTGTGGGTGTGTGCGTCTGGGGGTGGCAGGTGGCTCGCAATACACTACGAGTTATGAGCCATCGTGTGGGTTGGCCGTTTTGTTAGGCAGGCTAGTGCCACATCAGAGTCGTGAAATCGTTATTTAAAACATTACACAACCCTTTCATACATAAATGTTTTGGCCACCTGTAGTCGATGGTTGTCCTTCACGACGCTCGAAACTCGCGTGTGACGCTTTCTGTGGGCCCGCGAGGTCGTCGTCCATCACTTTGACGAACAGCCGACAGTGAGGTTAATTTGACCAGCAAGGTAGAATCTTTTTTGTTTGTGTTATGGTGGTATATAGTACGCGTCGAAGAGGTGGGAGGGGACTAGCATATATACTATACGTATGCGTCCTTGAACAAGTACACCTCACTCAGTGTCGGGACTTTTTGGTTACCGAGGCATGTGCCACATCAAAATTGTGAAATTGGTTATTCAAACATCACACAACACCTTTTTTGGCCACATGCATATATATATCCTAGCTAGGACACTCACGTGTGACGCTTCCATCTATGGGCCAACGAGGCCATCGTCGATGCATGCATGCATGCATCACTTTGACCTACATCGGGAGAGGTTAATTAATTTCACCATCGATGAGGATTCTTTTGGGTTGTACATATAATACGGCAGGAGCATATAGTATGCGGTGAAGAGGGGGGAAGTGGACCATGATATGTAGTACGCTTGATATGAACCTCGCTCTGTGTGGGTGCATGGTTTATGGTTTTTGAGGCATGTGGCACATCAAAGTTGTGCATTTTGGGTATTCAACATATATATGTTTGGCCCACATGCAAAGCGGTGGTGGTTGTCCTCTCGCACCCACTTAAGCGGTTATCAGCGATATCGATGCTTTCCATCTGTGGGCCCGCTTGGTCCATCACTTCTTTTTGCCTGACAACAAGAGAGGTTAATTTGACTTAGGAGGGGATTATTATTTTTGCTATGGGATGACATGCATGATACACTTTGAGCACACACACATGCATGTGTTCGCATGAATCCCTACCATCGAGTCGAAGTGGCTAGTACAACGACACCATGAAGAACCGATCTCGCTCTGTGTGGGGAGCTAGTGTACGATTTTTGACACACGCGCCAGATCAATGTTGTGTATTCAAACATGCATGCACGCATCACCTCCATACATATGCATGTAGTGGTTGCCTTCGAACGATACACTCCCTCGCGTGGTTATCGGCGACAAGCCTATATATTCGTGGGCCCGCGTGGACATCCATGATCACCTTGACCAACAACAAGATAGGTTACCATGGCGGATTCTTCATTTGGTTCGTTTTACCGTAGTATAGGTCATGGTGAGATTCAGACCTAATTAAGTTTGAGCGCATATACTATGCACGCATGCATGCATATATGAATCCTCGTCGTTGGCTTGAAGTGTGGTGTAACATACATATGCATCGTCAACCTAACCCTCACTCAATGTGGGGATTTCTAGTTCGAAATCACGATGCCACATCAAAGTTGTTCATTGTTACTCAAAAACACACCTCTCCATACATATGTTTGGGCCACACGCATGCAGTGGTTGTCTTCAGGGACTAGCTACTTGCGTGATTATTGGCGAGCTAGCCCATCTCCGGGGTCGCATGGACGGCCATCACTTTGACCAACAACAAGAGAGAGGTTGTACGACCAAGGTGGATTATTCTTGGTCCGTTTTATGATCCATCTTGGTGAGATATATGCCTCTCTGGCCCGCCGACTAAAAGTGTGTGTG
>NC_057808.1:375659526-375670397 GCF_018294505.1 Triticum aestivum | reverse complement strand
AGGAATCCGGAATCCCTTCGTGTTACTTCACACTTTGCTAGGTGAACCTCGGTTGGGGGGCATGCATTCATAGCTTAGGATTCCCTTCGTGCCGACACGAGGGAGGGGGGCTGCTAGCTACTTCGCACTTTGCTATGGTGAACCTCGGTTGGGGGGGCATGCATTCATATATAGCTTAGGATTCCCTTTGTGCCGACATGAGGGAGGAGGGGGCTGCTAGCTACTTCGCACTTTGCTAGGTGAACCTCAAGGAGGGGGCATGCATTCATAGCTTAGGATTCCCTTCGTGCCGACACGAGAGGGTGGGAGCAAGCAATACCGTGCGCTTTGCGAGAGAGGTGCCACATTGAAGTTGCATTTCGTATTTGAAAATCAAACCACCCTTTTGATACATAAATTTGGTGCACATGCAAGCGTGTTCGTGTTCTGACCCTCTCCCGCGTCATTTTTTGCCAAATTTATGAACATTAGACAAGTCGGATGACGCAACAGACACGGTTCACTCAAACTAACCGTGTGCCACGCCGGTGCACCTGTCACGCACACATCCGCACAGTACATTGGGCTCCACGAGGCTCCCCCTCTCAAAAATATCTGCCCGCTTCGAGTGTTTTCTCTGTTTCATAGCACACGGTTGTTATCTCCGGACCGTGTGCGATGTTTCTTGTTCCCAATCTCGCCTGCATCGAACATATCTGCCCGCCTCAAAGGTTTTTCTTTTTCATAACACACGGTTGTTATCTCCGGACCGTGTGCGATGCACTATCATCAAAATATTCAATAGCCCGGCATTTCACTCCCGCATTTGACTCGCGCGTAGTAAAATTTTCAGTACCCGCGTCATTTCCTCAAATAACCCACGGCCCCCTCCACACACACACACACACACACCAAAACCTCCTCAGGCATGCGCACACACACACACACACACCCTCCCTCGCTCGAAACCCTAGCAAAGTCCCCACCGCCGCTGCCGCCACCACCACCGCAAGGCCTCCATTGTCAACATCTGCCGGTTTGCCCGTGCAGCTTACCCACCGATCTCCATACCCAGGCCGCCCTGCGTTTCTTAGATGACGCCTGCCAAATGCCCCCTTTCCCACAGATCCCCATCCCCATCCCCCACTCCAGAGTGTCGCAACCTAAGGCCGGCTACTCTTCCCGTGGAGCTCGAGGAGCGACTAGCCCAAAAGAGGTGTATAGCGGTCTCTTCGCCCGACGTCGCCGAGGAACCTGACGACCATTACTGGCGGCAGACACTCAAGCAGCGGGCTAGAGTATGCGGGTATGTCTCGTCCGCCGGCTACGACATCGAGGTCATCAACAGCGATGCCCTGAGGCGGGTTGTGTCACAGGTTAAGTGGCCCACCCCCAACCCCTTGGGTTCAACCGCCGTCAATCTCATCCATGGCCCCACCGCTGATCTTCTCTGGCTCGCTGTCAACAATTTGCCATTCTACATCGCCATCGAGCCTCTTTTGTCATTTCTGAAAGACACGTTCTGCGACACTGGCTTGGGATCCACAGCTTCCAAGTCAGACCTCATCGACGGTGACCACGAGGAGGGCACCCTCTCCGGCTCTTCCAAGGGGAAAGAGCCCATCTGCTCTTCCAAGGGTAAAGCGCCCGCTTACGACATCAGGGAGGGCACCCTACAGCCGTGCTCTTCAAAGGGGAAGGAGCCCATCTGCGACAACATGGAGCGCATCCAGGGTCCGTGCTCTTCCCACGGGAACTAACCCATCTGTGACAAGTGAGGAAACCCATGATTTATTTATTTCAGTTGTTCACAATGTGATGCTCTATATGTGCAATTATTTACTGTGCAGTACATTTCATCAATCCAGTTTTAAACATACCGATAGGAATGCATATGTTTGCTTGCTGTTAAGCCTGTTATAGCTAGCATATGCCTCTTTTAAAGTTTTTTGATTGTTCGGTTGTTTGTAGTTAGCATATGTTCAGTTTCAAATGCTATCTTTGGTTGTTCGTAGTATGCCTTATTTATTCCAGTTGTTCACAACGTGATGTTCTATATATGCAAGTATGAAATGTGCAGTTCAATTTCATCAGTACCAGTTTCAACAATACCACTATGAATGACTACATTTGGTTGCCGCATCTTGTAGTTAACATGCCTTTCCATTTTTATTTAACCATAACCAGTGTACTTAGACCGGCACAATACCAGTTTGAATGACCATGTTTGCTTGTTGTTAAATGTTAGGCCTGTTGCAGTTAGCACACCTTTCCACTTGTTTTGCTTTACTAGCGTGCTTACACCTGCACACTGAAGCTATCTTTTGGAGATTATTTTGTCTGCCATGTGTAATTCTGGTTGATGTTTAGCCTGTTGTGCTTAACATGCTTCTTGACATACCTACATAAGACAATTTTGGGAACCACTGCTGTTTTCCATCGAGGTTAGTTTCATCCCATGGCTTATGTCGGCTCCCTGTTCATGATATCCGTAGCTGGTACCATATAGGCCGGCGGCTGATAAGGGACTAATCAGTGAATCGGACTTTTAACTGAATATATCTGCAACCCATTTTTCCTTAGGTTAACTAGGGCCATATGTAATATATCTGAGGCTACATAGCAACATGCACTGTACTTAATGTCTAAATATGCAATCCTAGGCTACATAGCAACAAGGAAGAGTGTTACATTAATATTCTAATGATGTCTAGATATACGTAGAAGAGCAGCAGCAGCAACAGCAACAACACAGCCCTGTTTGGATACTCAACTTAGCTAGAGGTTAGAGTTAGTTTCTTGCTCATTACTAACCCTGAACTAACTCCATCCAAAGAGTTGTTTGGATGGCAAGGTTAGATTGACAATAAATGCACTAGGAGAACTAGCTCCAATTAGCACCTCTTGGGTTGGATACTAGTTTTTTTGGGTGGGTTATAGATGCAACTAGCTCAAACTAGCACTCATGTTTAGATATACTTTAGGGCTATTTGAGCCCGAACTAGCTCAAACTAACTGTAACCCGTGGATACAGCAGCAGATAATTTTTAAGAATGAACTAAACTCCTTCCGGCCCATAATATAAGATGTTAATTCATCTAATATGTGAGTAATTGGATGTTATAAGATACTCCCTCCGTTCCAATATTTTTCTTTTTAGAGATTTCAAATGGACTACCACATACGAATGTATATAGACATATTATAAAAGAGTGTTGTACTACATCATTGTGCAATTGTTGTTTAGCTTCTAATATTAACTTGGTGCTTTTAGGTACATATGTCATTGGTAAAGATCCACGTTTCGACCCTTTCTGCGTATGGGGCAATGAGATATCGATGAACCAGCATCAAGTCAGGAAGCTGATAAAGATTGTTAGTAAAATGGGTCCAAAGATGGCAATTAAACTATTTGTTTACAATTTATCCAAGACAACAGCGAACTGCAGGATGGTAAGTAAGAACTCTGCAACCTTCTTTTTACAGCCCATAATGAGTTGTGTTAGATGGCAATGTCTAAAATCTTATTCCTTTGCAGTGGCTGCCAAAGCAGTTTACTCAAGATTACCTCTCAAACTACATGATTGGTGGGCATGCAAAGGTTAAAGTATTTCTACCAGAACACGATGATTATCTAGATGTTTTCATGAAGACCGTGAAGGATGGGCGGTCGGCCATCACAAGGGGTTGGACTAGAGTCGTGCGTGCCTTCTGCATGGAGGAGGGCACAATATGGGCATTCCGCTTCACCTTGTTCAGCAACCAGAATATATTTCGCCTCTTTCTTTACCGTCTTTAATAGTACAAGTATACAACTATGGTTCATCATTCATTATTTGGTTCTTGTGTAATTCTTGGACATATGTACCTATGAATTGAATAATGCATTGGTTGTTTGAACCTGATGGATATGAATAAAGTTGTAGCATACATTCAAATTCAAATCCAAATCCGGTACAATTTGGAAAAGCAGCAATTAAATTACGGTGAAATTACGCTCTCCAGGTTGTTACGGCACACACGGTTGGTAAAACACATACGTTGCGATATGCACCATAATCCGAGACGGTTCACAGAGAGGAAACGTGTGCAAGCATGCACACAGTTGCCGTTTGCAAAGCGTGTGCGATGTCAGACAATATCACAAATAGTGCGGGCAAACTAAATGTTTGTGTTAGTTGCCTTATCGTACATGATTCGCAACCATGAACTATTTCTGATGAAGTATGCATCATAAATGTTGCACCACAGAATAGCGTGTGCGATAGTTGTCGCGTACGATGATGTTACAACGGTTTGACGTTTCGTAATCCTGTCCGGCACTCGTACGACGATTAGCTAATCTTCTTAACGGTGAACCGTTTGTGATGGGCCGCGCATCATACACGTTCTATAATAGTGAACCATTTGTGATTGGCCGCGCATCATAAACGTAGCACCACAGAATACCGACTGCGATGGCAATGCGAGCAGAAACGAGTAGGAGTACTATAGGGGCCCTATCCCCGACGGTTTATGGGTCGTGTTGGAAGGACCCCCCCTATCGCCCACACTCACTTGGCGACGGTTTCAAATGCCGTCACGGAAAGGGGTTTTAAACCGTTTGTTTAGGACCGACCCGCACCAGTGTTGGTTGATATGTCAAGAAACAAGAAACAAGGTGGGAGTTAATGCACTACGCCTAAGTGTTTTGGGATTATTTGTTTTTCATAAAGTGACTTATACACCTAGACAGAGGGAGTACCTTGCTCATGCAAATATTAAGTGCTTAGAGCCAACCTAATAGCCATTCTAAGAGCCAACCTATTATATGAGTATTTTTTATGATGACTCTAAGTGAGGTGGCATCTCCTAATAGCCAACAGCCGGCTACATTGGAGCACTCCGGCAAGGCCTAGAGGTTAATTTGAGAACAAGTACCTCAAGGTTAATTTGACAGACATGACTTATAAGCTAACAAAGGTCATATGACCTTTTTTGGAAACATGTCGTAAAGTAACGCGATAGACCTTCTTTCAAGTCAATTATCATGTTCAAAAAATAAAAATTATTAAAAAGTAACACAATAGACCTTCGATTAACATGTGTTCAAAAAACAAAAAATGTCAAAAATTACAAGACATAGACCTCGATATTAACTAGACAGATGGGTCACTGCAAAGGTTTATAATAAACCTTTGCAGTGACCCATCAGTCTAGTTAATATCGAGTACACTTCCCATCCGGTCACCCATCTCATGACTACTCCAGGCTTAGCACAGTTAACTTGGGAGTTCTGCTAGATGAGCTATCGGTACGGAAGTTGGTCCTTGGTGATATAGGATGCCTCTTTGTATCATTTATGGTGTACCTGGATGACTGCCTAGTGCCGCCCAATAACCAATGCCACGTCCCCTGCGAATGTAGAAGCTTCCATCCCTCGTCTAGCTGGTTCGCGCGTTTTCCCCTGTTTTTTGCCGCCTACCCACCTATAGAACCGCCTCACGCTGGCCAATTCCTGTCCAAACACCTAGGGAGGCAGTTGAACCAAACAAGTGTAACTTGTTTCTAGTGGGTACATTGACGTGGCATCAAAAGGGTGTGATAGCTGACTATGGCAAAATAATTAACTACCACGTTGGCATCGTAAAGCAAAAGCTTCTCCTCGTCCTGCGAGCCACCGCGCGCGCGTGAGCGACAGAAGGGGTCGTACTACTAGTAGTAAGCAAAGCTTCTCCTCATTTGCGAGTAGACCAGACACATCAAAAGTAGTGCATTAGTCTCCAAAAAGGGTTGACCATGTCCATGGCTACTATCCCGTGCTCCGTCATTCAGTGTGTGCTTCTCGTCGTTCTGCGAGTTGACGGGACACTTCAAAGTTAATATGTATTTAGTACTCTCTCCAAAAAGGGCCGACCTTGTCTATGGCTACCATCCCGTGCTCCGTCATTGAGTACGTGCACTATTCACGTTCCATCGAGGAGGAAAAATATTGCGTAGTACTAGGTGCCATTGTAGTGCACGACTCACTTACGCACCTTATCTCCATTTTCTTGCATGAAACGTGCACCTTGATGCTAGATGTCTAGTACGTCTCCAACGTACCTATAATTTTTGATTGTTCCATGCTATTATATTACCCGTTTTGGATGTTTATGGGCTTTACTTTACACTTTTATATCATTTTTGGGACTAACCTACTAATCGTAGGCCCAGTCCGAATTGCTGTTTTTTTTGCCTATTTCAGTGTTTCGAAGAAAAGGAATATCAAACGGACTCCAAACGGAATGAAACCTTCGGGAGCGATCTTTTTGGAACAAACGTGATCCAAAGGACTTGGAGTGGAAGTCAAGAAACAAGGGAGGCAGCCACGAGAGTGCCCGGCGCACCCCCTACAGGTGGGCATGCCCCCCACCCTCGTGGGCCCCTCGAGCGTCCACCGACCTACTTCTTCCTCCTATATATACCCACGTACCCCGAAAACATCAGAAGTGACCACGAAAACATAATTCCACCGCCATAACCTTCTGTATCCGCGAGATCCCATCTTGGAGCCTTCGCCGGCGCTCCGCCGGAGTGGGAATCCACCATGGAGGGCCGCTACATCATCTCCAAGGCCTCTCCGATGAGTTGTGAGTAGTTTAACACAGACCTTCGGGTCCATAGTTATTAGCTAGATGGCTTCTTCTCTCTTTGAATCTTAATACAAAGTTCTCCTCGATCTTCTTGAAGATCTATTCGATGTAACTCTTTTTGCGGTGTGTTTGTCGAGATCCGATGAATTGTGGGTTCATGATCAAGTTTATCTATGAGAAATACTTGAATCTCCTCTGAATTCTTTTATGTGTGATTAAGTTATCTTTTCAAGTCTCTTCGAATTATCAGTTTGGTTTGGCCTACTAGATTGATCTTTCTTGCAATGGGGGAAGTGCTTAGCTTTGGGTTCAATCTTGCGGTGTCCTTTCCCAGTGACAGCAGGGGCAGCAAGGCACGTATTGTATTGTTGCCATCGAGGATAAAAAGATGGGGTTTATATCATATTGCATGAGTTTATCCCTCTACATCATGTCATCTTTCTTAATGCGTTACTCTGTTCTTTATGAACTTAATACTCTAGATGCATGCTAGATAGCGGTTGATGTGTGGAGTAATAGTAGTAGATGCAGGCAGGAGTCGATCTACTTGTCACGGACGTGATGCCTATATACATGATCATGCCTAGATAATCTCATAATTATTCGCTTTTCTATCAATTGCTCGACAGTAATTTGTTCACCCACCGTAATACTTATGCTATCTTGAGAGAAGCCACTAGTGAAACCTATGGCCCCCGGGTATATCTCTTATCATATTAAGCTTTCAATCTACTTTTATTTGCATCTTTACTTTTCCAATCTATATTATAAAACACCAAAAATATATTTATCTTATCATATTATCTCTATCAGATCTCACTTTCGCAAGTGGCCGTGAAGGGATTGACAACCCCTTTATTGCGTTGGTTGCGAGTTCTTGTTTGTTTGTGTAGGTGCGTGGGACTTCTGAGGAGCCTCCTACTGGATTGATACCTTGTTTCTCAAAAACTGAGGGAAATACTTACACTACTATTGCTGCATCACCCTTTCCTCTTCAAGGAAAAACAACGCAAGCTCAAGACGTAGCAAGAAGGATTTCTGGCGCCGTTGCCGGGGAGGTCTTTGCTCAAGTCAAGACATACCAAGTACCCATCACAAACTCATCTCCCTCGCATTACATTATTTGCCATTTGCCTCTCGTTTTCCTCTCCCCCACTTCACCCTTACCGTTTTATTCGCCCTCTCTTTCCCAATCTCCTCTCTCTTTCGCTTGTCTTCTTGTCTGCCTGTTTGCCCTTATGGCTTTGCCTAACAACACCGACCTTCATCTTAGAATGTTGGAAGAGATTGAATCAAACATTAGAAGTTTTATGACTTTACAATCTAAGCATAATAATTTCTTCAGAAAGGAGCTTAAAGAACAAAAAAGTTTTATGGGGTATATGAACAAAGAGCTTGATGATATGTCTAAAGAATTTTATGGTTTGAACTCTCAAATTACTCGGCTTGAAAAATTTATAGCCCAAATTTCTGATAAGCAAGCTACCTTAGTCAATAAGATGGCTGCCAAACCAGAAAAGTTAGATGAAAATAATGATGAAGATCTAAAAGTTATTGATGTGTCCCCTATTAAATCTTTGTTTTGCAATATGAATCTTAATAATGATGGGACTGGAGATGACTCAACTTTAGTTAAAAGGCGTCCCAATGATTCGCAGTTTTTAGATCTTGACGCTAAATTTGGTAAAAGTGGGATTGGAGAGGTCAAGACTTTAAATAGCATTGAAGCCACTATCTTGGATTTCAAGGAATTTAATTATGATAATTGTTCTTTAGTAGATTGTATTTCCTTGTTGCAATCCGTTTTGAATTCTCCTCATGCTCATAGTCAAAATAAAGCTTTTACCAAACATATTGTTGATGCCTTAATGCAATCTTATGATGAAAAACTTAATTTGGAAGTTTCTATACCTAGAAAACTTTATGATGAGTGGGAACCTACTATAAAGATTAAAATTAAAGATCATGAGTGCTATGCTTTATGTGATTTGGGTGCTAGTGTTTCCACGATTCCGAAAACTTTATGTGATATTTTAGGTTTCCATGATCTTGATGATTGCTCTTTAAATTTGCACCTTGCGGATTCCACCATTAAAAAGCCTATGGGAAGGATCAATGATGTTCTTATTGTTGCAAATAGGAACTATGTGCCCGCAGATTTTATCGTTCTTGACATAGATTGTAATCTTTCTTGTCCTATTATTCTTGGTAGACCTTTCCTTAGAACGATTGGTGCGATTATTGATATGAAGGAAGGGAATATTAGATTCCAATTTCCATTAAGGAAAGGCATGGAGCACTTTCCAAGAAAGAAAGTTAAATTACCTTATTAATCTATCATGCGAGCTACTTATGAATTGAGTGCCAAAGATGGCACTACTTAGATCTATCCTCGCTTTTATGCCTAGCTAGGGGCGTTAAACGATAGCGCTAGTTGGGAGGCAATCCAGTTTTATTTTATTTTTTTGTTTTTGCTTCTGTTTAGTAATAAATATTTCATCTACCTTCTGGTTATATGTGTTTTTATGTTTTAATTAGTGTTTGTGCCAAGTGAAACCTATAGGATCTTCTTGGATGATGGTTATTTGATCTTGCTGAAAATTCCAGAAACTTTCTGTTCACGAAAACAATTGTTTAAAATCACCAGAACGTGATAAAATACTGATTCCAATTGCAATATATCAATAAACAAATTATCTAGGACGTCCTATTTTGGTAGAATTTTTTTAGTTCCAGAATTTTGCGTTAGTTACAGATTACTACAGACTGTTCTGTTTTTGACAGATTCTGTTTTTCGTGTGTTGTTTGCTTATTTTGATGCATCTATGGCTAGTAAAATAGTTTATAAACCATAGAGAAGTTGGAATACAATAGGTTTAACACCAATATAAATAAAGAATGAGTTCATTACAGTACCTTGAAGTGGTGTTTTGTTTTCTTTCGCTAATGGAGCCCACGAGATTTTCTGTTAAGTTTTGTGTTGTGAAGTTTTCAAGTTTTGGGTAAACATTTGATGGACTATGGAATAAGGAGTGGCAAGAGACTAAGCTTGGGGATTCCCTTGGCACCCCAAGATATTCAAGGATAACCAAAAGCCTAAGCTTGGGGACGCACCGGAAGGCATCCCCTCTTTTGTCTTCGTCTATCGGTAACTTTACTTGGAGCTATATTTTTATTCACCACATGATATGTGTTTTGCTTGGAGCGTCTTGTATGATATTAGTCTTTGCTTTTTAGTTTACCACAATCATCCTTTCTGTACACACCTTTTGGGAGAAACCCACTTGATTGGAATTTATTATAATACTCTATATGCTTCACTTATATCTTTTGAGCTAGATAGTTTTGCTCTGGTCCTTCACCTAAATCTTTTAGAGTACGGCGGTGGCTTAATTTTGTAGAAATTGTTAATCTCACATGCTTCACTTATATTATTTTGAGAGTCTCTTAGAACAGCATGGTATTTGCTATGGTTATAAAATTGGTCCTAGAATGATGGGCATCCAAGTTGGGTATAATAAAAACTATCATAAGAAGTGAATTGGATTGTAACATCCCAAATTTTCAATTTGGTATGTTATACATAGATCATCATTGCACATCATGTTTTATTGCATTTTGACAAATCCTCAATAAATCCTAAGAAACTCAAGGACCCTCGGAGAGAGTTGGGGATTTTCTTAAATTTTCATATTTGATTTTCATCAAATAATAAGACGAGGATTTTGGTTTTAATTATTTTTCTCTCCGGAAAAATATTTCATTTTAAATAAACGAGAGGAGAAAATATGACTTCTTCAAAACAATTGAAATACTGGAGGAAAAATGTTAAAATCATTTATTGGAATTTATTTGGATTTTATTTGCAATTTTATTGCATTAAAAATATTGCATGTTTTCAAAATATTTATTTTGATTTAAAAAAATGTTCACCCTATTCTAGATTTCCTAACTAGACGGGGAAAATTTATTTCATATTTTTATGATTTTTATTTATTTTTGTACGAATTATTTTCCGCGGAACCTTTAAAAAAACGAGCGACGCCCGCTGGGCCGAAGCCCAGCCGAGCGCCGGCCCGCCCGCGCCTCTCTCCCTCTTCCGCACGGCGCCGAGCCGCCGCCGGAGTCCGCCATGGCCACGGCACCGAGCCGCCCCGGCCGCCCCCTTCCCCAAGCCTCGGACCCCCCTCCCTCCTATATATATAGCCCCCCCTCTCTCTTTCCTCTCACCGCCGCCGCCCGCATCTCGCCGCGCCGCCGCCGGGAGCCGCCGCCCTC
>NC_057808.1:375651065-375659042 GCF_018294505.1 Triticum aestivum | reverse complement strand
GCTGCCCCGTTGACTTTGCCGGTTTTCGTTTAAAAAAAACCCTTCGTTTAAAAAAAAACCCTAGATCGGTTTTTTTTGGTTTTATAATTTTACGAGCGTTCACCGAACCGTTCGTTTTAACGAACGCGTTTGTCGGTTTTTCTCTGTTAACGAACGTCCGTCCTTTAACCGTTCGTCCGTTTTTCTTTTTCGTCGGATTTTTCTCGTTATTCTCTCAGATTCGATTTCTGATCGAATCTTCGATTATGTTTAACTTCTCGCTCGTTTATCGGAATCAGGCGATTCAAGCGCCTAGAGTTTCGTCTCGAAATTCTCTTTCCGTTTAACCTACTCAAACAAGTTTTTGCAACAGTAAAATTTGACCTAGATCCAGATTAGCAAACGAAGTTTCTTTCTTTCGTCGTTTGACTTTCGTTGCTTCTTTCGAGTTGATTCTTTTGCAAACCGGAGTTCTTAAGTTGAACCTTCTGGTTGGATCTTTCCTTCGAGTTTTACCTGTGCATTAGATGAGTACTAATTGTATGCTTGTTTGTTTGCGATAGAGTACCCGGAGTGTGCCGCTTGTTACTTCGACTCGCTAGGTTTTGCGGATCATCAGCAAGGCAAGTAACACTTTGATCATATCCCGTTCATACCCAGTTTTACTGCATTAGATCTGTTTTCCTCAAACACTTGCATGATTAGGATTTAAATAAACTGTGGGTATTGGGAAGTAGTTGAGGTAGTACCTATACCTGTTTTCTATTCAAACCCTTGGGAGTTACTTCTACGTTGCTATTATTGCCATGCTATGCTCGTAGACGTGGATTTGGGTTTGAGAGATATTCATGACAGATGTGAGATTGTTAATAATGGTTTACTTAAGGTGGCAACTAAACCTCACATCTGGGTGGATTGAGGCACCTGGAGAACCCAGTGTTGTCTGTATGTATAAGGTCCGCCACCCAGGCTCAAAGGGATCATAAGATTATTCATGCTAGAAACTTCCGTGTGCGGCCACAAGCTATTATGGGCTCTAGCATAGCTGAGTAGGTCACAGGATCTCTTGAAGAGGTGGACTAGCAGATGTAGGGGAAAGTAGGTGTACCGGTCCATCCAGAGTAAAGAGTGATTGTTTCTGAAAGACTGTGTCTCGGTCATCCGTTTCTCAAACATCATGCAGTGCGAGAATCAAGCGGAGCCGGTCGAGTCTTGTGGGGAAAAGTGCACAAACCTCTGCAGAGTGTACAAACTGATGATGATTAGCCGTGTCCCCGGTTATGGACAACCTGAGTATCTAGTACTTGGATTATCATTTGAATCTCATCACCGTGATACTATTAATTAATTTTGTTGGGTTAATGATGACACTTAATTGGGATTGAGTTGGAGGTACCTTCTCAATGTTTCACAACCACCATGATAGTTAAATAAAATTTATTCCTTTGAAGTAGGATAAAATTGGCTTTTCGCAAAACTGTAACCATAGAGCTTTCCACCAGCCATATATGCATATAGTATAGCATCACTATTGTTCATTGCTCTCTATGTGTTACTTTGCCAGCATATTCTATGTGCTGACCCGTTTTCGGGCTGCAACGTTTCATGCTGCAGACTTTTCAGATGACGAGTAAGGTGCCTTAGGTCGTGGTCTTATACTCAGTGATGCCGCTGGAGTTGATGGACTCACTTATCTTCCAAGTTTTCCGCTGTTATCGTTATTAGATGGCCTTAAGCCATGTTATCATACTTAATCTCTTCGGAGATATTCGATGTAATAAGTGTGTGATTGCTACTCTATTATAAATCCTCCATTTGTACTGTGCGTGTCAGCATTACTGATCCAGGGATGACACTGGTGCACAGCAGCACAGGCCATTTGAGGTCTGGTCGCTACAAAGTTGGTATCAGAGCACACGCTGACTATAGGACACGACCACTAAGCTTAAGCCCTAGAAAGCTTCTCTCTTCTCATTTCTGACCCCTCTCCTTTTTCTACTCCTTTAGGAATGGCGAATGCAAGGAGCAAGTTCATGCAACCAGATGAAGACACGCCGTTTGGTCGACACTTGAAGGAAGTCACCAAGTACTTGAACATAGGAATACCAAGCATCACCGGAACCTACAACGCCACATTACCTGAAGAGGAGAGCTGGAAGATTCAAGTTATTATTCCAGGAAGGACGTTTGTGCCAATTACTGAACCCATGAGATTGGTTTTTGAAGCACCAACTTGGAGTTTAGGGAAGAGCATGGCCGCACACATCGCCATGGGACGCATTGGAGAAGTCTACCACCAGGAGCTTAAGGATACAGTTTATCAGATTTGTGGACGTCGAGACGCGCAATGGGAGATGATCAAGACCAAGAAGGATGGATCAATTGCAACTTTCATCCAGGAACAGAACCAACATATTCGTCGCCAGGAGAACCAGATGTGCACGGACAAGGAAGAACTGAAGAAGGCATTAACGAAGATCAAGGAGCTCCAAGAAGAACTCACGGTTAAACGCGAAGATTATTTGGAGGAAATCAACGCACTAGTAGGGAAGATTGACGACCTGGAGAAGAAGATTGGAGTATTCATGGGAAATCCAGTGCCAAAAGCAGAAGTCGACAAATGCACTTGTCCGGATAACTACATCATCATCCACGACACCGACTCGGAACCAAGTGAAGACTGGGTTGATGAAGCTGGAGTAGACATCATGGGGTCTTCGACGGATCAGAATTTCTAGTAGACCACCATATCGGTAGTAGTTTTCCCCCATTAAATAGTATAGTTCAAGCACTTTGTAACGCTAGTTAGATCGATTGTTTTGCCTTGTTTGAACTGATTGAGTGATATTGATTGATTTGTCTCATGAGCATATGGGTAGTGTTTTCTCTCTAGACCTCATTCTTTTCTTAAATCTCATCTTTTCTAAACCTATCAGATGCCTCCGAGACGCGAGACCGGATTTGTTTTCCCGCCAGAGATCACCCAGTTGATTCAGCAACAGAATGCCCTGATGCAAGTGTTAGTGCAGAACCAAGGCAACAACAACAACAACAACCCACCGCCACCACCACCTGTTGATCACCTAGCCCGTTTCTTAAGGCTAAACCCGCCGGTGTTTTCCAGTATTACCGAGCCGATTGTAGCAGATGATTGGCTTCGCAAAGTTCGAAGGGAGTTGACCACTGCAGGATGCACAGATGCGGAAAGAGTGCGTTTTGCCGCACATTAGCTTGATGGACCCGCAGCATCATGGTGGGAGAATTATACAGCCACGCACCCTATTGACACTTTCACATGGGACCAGTTTCAGCAAGCTTTCCGTACAGCTCATGTTTCAGCAGGAGCTATGGCTATGAAAAAGCGTGAGTTTCGTAACCTACGCCAAGGAGGACGCACCGTAGGCCAGTATGTGGAGGATTTCAGTAAGTTAGCACGTTATGCACCAGATGACGTTGCTACAGACGCTGCCAAGCAGGAGAAGTTTTTGGAAGGACTGAATGATGAACTGAGTATGCAGTTGATGGTAGCAACTTTCAACAACTACCAGGAGCTGGTAGATAGAGCTCTCATGATTGAAGGGAAGCATCAGCAGATTGAAAACCGTAAGAGGAAGTATGGACAAGGGAAGTACAATTCTGGAGCCCAGCAGAAGCCACGATTTACCCCGAAGCCGGGAGGACAGTTTCAGCATACCCATGGAGGAGGTAGTTCGCACAACCATAAAGGCTCCAAGAATGGTAATGGGAATGGAGGAGGAAACGGACAGAACCGCACCAACCCATCTACCCCAACCAAGAGAGATCTAAGTCACATTACTTGTTTCAAGTGCCAGAAGACGGGACATTATGCTACTGATTGTCCCGAAGCCCAAAATGGAAATGGCAATGGAAGCTCTGGGAAGAAGCCGAACCCGTTCAACAAAGGACATGTGAACCACGTGAGCGTGGAGGAGGTTGAAGCTCAGCCTGATGCAGTAATAGGTAAGTTTTGGTTAAGTCATTTACTGCAACCGTTCTTTTCGATACTGGTGCATCGCATTCATACATATCAAGGGGATTCGTGAATAAGTTTAAGATGTCCACCCAAGTTCTCAAAACCCCTATGTTAGTAACCTCGCCAGGAGCAGAGTATATGGCCACCCAAGGATGTTTTCAGATACCACTGGCCATTGGTAGGCATGTTTTCCCCTCAGACCTCATTGTTTTGGAATCGCAAGGTTTGGATGTGATTCTGGGAATGGATTGGCTATCGTTGTATGGAGGAAACATCGATTGTGCCAGCAAGACGATTTTGCTTACCACCCCGGAAGGAAAAAGGATCAAGTATGTATCCTGGCATATGCCGAAGAGGACTCAAGTGAATTCCTTATCAGGAGTTGTACAGGAGGAAGTACCAGTGGTGAAGGATTATCCGGATGTATTTCTAGAAGAGTTGCCAGGCATGCCACCAGATAGAGACATTGAGTTCTTGATTGAACTTTTGCCAGGCACAGGGCCAATATCTAAGAGACCGTACAGGATGCCCGCAAAAGATTTGGAGGAAAGTAAGAAGCAGATCAAGGAGTTACTGGATAAAGGCTATATTCGCCCAAGTTCGTCACCTTGGGAATCACCGGTACTTCTAGTGGAGAAGAAAGATGGATCGCTGAGGATGGTTGTGGATTACCGTGGATTGAATGAAGTGACCATCAAAAACAAGTACCCACTGCCGATGATCAATAATTTGTTTGACCGCTTGCAAGGAGCTAAAGTATTTTCCAAGATCGATCTACGATCAGGATACCATCAGTTAAAAATTCGAGAGCAGGATATACCCAAGACGGCATTTACCACCAGATATGGATTGTATGAGTATACCGTTATGTCATTTGGTCTGACTAACGCACCTGCCTATTTCATGAACCTGATGAACAAAGTGCTTATGGAGTTTTTGGATAAGTTCGTCGTGGTGTTCATTGATGATATTTTAATCTTTTCCAAGGATGAAGAAGAGCATGAGGAGCATTTACGATTGGTACTTGAGAATCTCAGAGAACATCAGTTATATGCCAAGTTCAGCAAATGTGAGTTTTGGTTGAAGGAAGTTGGATTCCTTGGACATGTTATTTCCAGAGAAGGAATAGCAGTAGACCCTGCCAAGGTTGACACAGTGACAAGTTGGGAATCACCCACGACAGTTGGAGAAATCCGGAGTTTTCTTGGACTTGCAGGATACTACCGGAGATTCATCGAGAATTTCTCGAAGATTGCTAAGCCCATGACAGAGCTATTGAAGAAGGACACCAAATTCAATTGGACTGAGGAATGTGAAGCTAGTTTCCAAGAGTTGAAGAAACGATTGGTTACCTCACGAGTGTTGATTCTGCCCGATCAACGCAAGGATTATGAAGTTTACTGCGACGCTTCTCGTCGAGGACTTGGAGCAGTGCTTATGCAGGAAGGAAGAGTTGTGTCATATGCTTCACGACAACTTAAACCCCATGAGAAGAATTATGGCACGCACGATTTGGAATTAGCAGCCGTGGTGCATGCATTGAAGACATGGAGACATTTTCTTATCGGAAACCATTGTGAGGTGTACACGGATCACAAGAGCTTGAAGTACATTTTCACGCAGAAGGAGTTAAATCTCAGACAGAGGAGATGGTTGGAGCTCATTAAAGATTATGATATGAGATTGCATTATCACCCAGGAAAGGCTAACGTAGTAGCAGACGCGTTGAGCCGCAAGAGTCATGTCAACACCCTCATGACAGGAGAGTTACCTCAGGAGTTAGCCGAGGACCTTCGCGAGCTATGCTTGGAGATAGTCCCTAGAGGCTATTTAGCGACATTGGAGATTCAATCTACCTTGATGGAAAGGATCAGAGAAGCTCAGAAGACAGACAAGGAGATTGAAGAGATAAAGGAGAAGATGAGCAAAGGAAAAGCCAAGGGATTTCGTGAGGATGAGCACGATACCTTATGGTTCGAGGACCGTGTATATGTGCCAAATGATCCGGAGATCAGGAAGTTGATTTTGCAAGAAGCCCATGATTCACCGTACTCGATTCACCCAGGGAATACCAAGATGTATTTGGATTTGAAGAATACTTTCTGGTGGACCGGAATGAAGAAGGATATTGCGGAGTATGTAGCAGTTTGTGATGTATGTCAGAGAGTGAAGGCAGAGCATCAGAAGCCAGCAGGATTGTTGCAACCATTGCCGATACCCGAATGGAAGTGGGATAAAATAGGCATGGATTTTATCACAGGATTACCCAGGACTCGTTCAGGCTATGACTCGATATGGGTTGTAGTCGACCGTTTGACGAAAGTGGCTCATTTCATTCCAGTGAAGACCACTTACTCCAGTGCTAAGTTGGCAAAGATATACATGACCAGGATCGTATGTTTGCATGGAGTTCCGAGGACCATTGTATCAGACAGAGGAACCCAATTTACCTCGATGTTTTGGAAGCAGTTACATGAAACTTTGGGAACCAGGCTGGAATTTAGTACATCATTTCACCCACAGACAGATGGACAGACCGAGAGAGTCAACCAGATTTTGGAGGACATGTTGAGAGCATGTGCACTAGATTATGGATCTAGTTGGGACGACAATTTGCCATATGCGGAGTTCTCATATAACAACAGTTACCAAACCAGTTTGAAGATGGCCCCTTTCGAAGCTTTGTATGGAAGGAGGTGTAGAACACCGTTGTTATGGGACGAAGTTGGAGACCGTCAGTTGTTTGGACCAGATTTGATTAAGGAGTCTGAACAGAAAGTGAGGTTGATTCGCGATAGGCTCAAGGTAGCCCAGTCCAGGCAGAAGAGTTATGCTGATTCTAAACGAAAGGAGATAGTTCATGAAGTCGGAGACAGAGTGTACCTTCGAGTATCACCACTTCAAGGAGTGAAGCGCTTTGGAGTTAATTAAGGGAAAGTTAGCGCCCCGTTTTATCGGACCATACAGAGTGTTGGAACGTATGGGAGAAGTTGCCTACAAGTTGGAATTGCCCGAAGGATTGTCTGGAGTACATGATGTATTTCACGTTTCGCAGTTGAAGAAGTGCCACGCAGAGATGGCTGAGATACCACTGAGAGATAATGTGCCTCTGGAAGCGATTCAGCTGGAAAGTGATTTGACTTATGAGGAGAAGCCAGTTAAGATTCTCGAGTATGCCAGCCGAGTTACCCGCAGCAAGGTTATCAAGTTTTGCAAAGTCCAGTGGAGTCACCACACAGAAGATGAAGCCACCTGGGAGCGAGAGGAAGATCTACGGAAAGACCACTCCCACCTGTTTTCTAGCCAACCCGAATCTCGAGGGCGAGATTCATCTTAAGGGGGGTAGGTTTGTAACATCCCAAATTTTCAATTTGGTATGTTATACATAGATCATCATTGCATATCATGTTTTACTGCATTTTGTCAAATCCTCAATACATCCTAAGCAACTCAAGGACCCTCGGAGAGAGTTGGGGATTTTCTTAAATTTTCATATTTGATTTTCATCAAATAATAAGACGAGGATTTTGGTTTTAATTATTTTTCTCTCCGGAAAAATATTTCATTTTAAATAAACGAGAGGAGAAAATATGACTTCTTCAAAACAATTGAAATACTGGAGGAAAAATGTTAAAATCATTTATTGGAATTTATTTGGAATTTATTTGCAATTTTATTGCATTAAAAATATTGCATGTTTTCAAAATATTTATTTTGATTTAAAACAATGTTCACCCTATTCTAGATTTTCTAACTAGACGGGGAAAATTTATTTCATATTTTTTTGATTTTTATTTATTTTTCTACGAATTATTTTCCGCGGAACCTTTTAAAAAAAACGAGCGACGCCCGCTGGGCCGAAGCCCAGCCGAGCGCCGGCCTGCCCGCGCCTCTCTCCCTCTTCCGCACGGCGCCGAGCCGCCGCCGGAGTCCGCCATGGCCACGGCACCGAGCCGCCCCGGCCGCCCCCTTCCCCAAGCCTCGGACCCCCCTCCCTCCTATAT
>NC_057808.1:375551601-375650217 GCF_018294505.1 Triticum aestivum | reverse complement strand
TTAAAAAAAACCCTTCGTTTTAAAAAAAAACCTTAGATCGGTTTTTTTGGTTTTATTATTTTACGAGCGTTCACCGAACCGTTCGTTTTAACGAACGCGTTCGTCGGTTTTTCTCTGTTAACGAACGTCCGTTCTTTAACCGTTCGTCCGTTTTTATTTTTCGTCGGAGTTTTCTCGTTATTTTCTCAGATTCGATTTCTGATCGAATCTTCGATTTTGTTTAACTTCTCGCTCGTTTATCGGAATCAGGCGATTCAAGCGCCTAGAGTTTCATCTTGAAATTATCTTTCCGTTTAACCTACTCAAACAAGTTTTTGCAACAGTAAAATTTGACCTAGATCCAGATTAGCAAACGAAGTTTCTTTCTTTCGTCGTTTGACTTTCGTTGCTTCTTTCGAGTTGATTCTTTTGCAAACCGGAGTTCTTAAGTTGAACCTTCTGGTTGGATCTTTCCTTCGAGTTTTACCTGTGCATTAGATGAGTACTGATTGTATGCTTGTTTGTTTGCGATAGAGTACCCGGAGTGTGCCGCTTGTTCCTTCGACTCGCTAGGTTTTGCGGATCATCAGCAAGGCAAGTAACACTTTGATCATATCCCGTTCATACCCAGTTTTACTGCATTAGATCTTTTTTCCTCAAACACTTGCATGATTAGGATTTAAATAAACTGTGGGTATTGGGAAGTAGTTGAGGTAGTACCTATTACCTGTTTTCTATTCAAACCCTTGGGAGTTACTTCTACGTTGCTATTCTTGCCATGCTATGCTCGTAGACGTGGATTTGGGTTTGAGAGATATTCATGACAGATGTGAGATTGTTAATAATGGTTTACTTAAGGTGGCAACTAAACCTCACATCTGGGTGGATTGAGGCACCTGGAGAACCCAGTGTTGTCTGTATGTATAAGGTCCGCCACCCAGGCTCAAAGGGATCATAAGATTATTCATGCTAGAAACTTCCGTGTGCGGCCACAAGCTATTATGGGCTCTAGCATAGCTGAGTAGGTCACAGGATCTCTTGAAGAGGTGGACTAGCAGATGTAGGGGAAAGTAGGTGTACCGGTCCATCCAGAGTAAAGAGTGATTGTTTCTGAAAGACTGTGTCTCGGTCATCCGTTTCTCAAACATCATGCAGTGCGAGAATCAAGCGGAGCCGGTCGAGTCTTGTGGGGAAAAGTGCACAAACCTCTGCAGAGTGTACAAACTGATGATGATTAGCCGTGTCCCCGGTTATGGACAACCTGAGTATCTAGTACTTGGATTATCATTTGAATCTCATCACCGTGATACTATTAATTAATTTTGTTGGGTTAATGATGACACTTAATTGGGATTGAGTTGGAGGTACCTTCTCAATGTTTCACAACCACCATGATAGTTAAATAAAATTTATTCCTTTGAAGTAGGATAAAATTGGCTTTTCGCAAAACTGTAACCATAGAGCTTTCCACCAGCCATATATGCATATAGTATAGCATCACTATTGTTCATTGCTCTCTATGTGTTACTTTGCCAGCATATTCTATGTGCTGACCCGTTTTCGGGCTGCAACGTTTCATGCTGCAGACTTTTCAGATGACGAGTAAGGTGCCTTAGGTCGTGGTCTTATACTCAGTGATGCCGCTGGAGTTGATGGACTCACTTATCTTCCAAGTTTTCCGCTGTTATCGTTATTAGATGGCCTTAAGCCATGTTATCATACTTAATCTCTTCGGAGATATTCGATGTAATAAGTGTGTGATTGCTACTCTATTATAAATCCTCCATTTGTACTGTGCGTGTCAGCATTACTGATCCAGGGATGACACTGGTGCACAGCAGCACAGGCCATTTGAGGTCTGGTCGCTACAAAGTTGGTATCAGAGCACACGCTGACTATAGGACACGACCACTAAGCTTAAGCCCTAGAAAGCTTCTCTCTTCTCATTTCTGACCCCTCTCCTTTTTCTACTCCTTTAGGAATGGCGAATGCAAGGAGCAAGTTCATGCAACCAGATGAAGACACGCCGTTTGGTCGACACTTGAAGGAAGTCACCAAGTACTTGAACATAGGAATACCAAGCATCACCGGAACCTACAACGCCACATTACCTGAAGAGGAGAGCTGGAAGATTCAAGTTATTATTCCAGGAAGGACGTTTGTGCCAATTACTGAACCCATGAGATTGGTTTTTGAAGCACCAACTTGGAGTTTAGGGAAGAGCATGGCCGCACACATCGCCATGGGACGCATTGGAGAAGTCTACCACCAGGAGCTTAAGGATACAGTTTATCAGATTTGTGGACGTCGAGACGCGCAATGGGAGATGATCAAGACCAAGAAGGATGGATCAATTGCAACTTTCATCCAGGAACAGAACCAACATATTCGTCGCCAGGAGAACCAGATGTGCACGGACAAGGAAGAACTGAAGAAGGCATTAACGAAGATCAAGGAGCTCCAAGAAGAACTCAAGGTTACACGCGAAGATTATTTGGAGGAAATCAACGCACTAGTAGGGAAGATTAACGACCTGGAGAAGAAGATTGGAGTATTCATGGGAAATCCTGTGCCAAAAGCAGAAGTCGACGAATGCACTTGTCCGGATAACTACATCATCATCGACGACACCGACTCAGAACCAAGTGAAGACTGGGTTGATGAAGCTGGAGCAGACATCATGGGGTCTTCAACGGATCAGAATTTCTAGTAGACCACCATATCAGTAGTAGTTTTCCCCCATTAAATAGTGTAGTTCAAGCACTTTGTAACGCTAGTTAGATCGATTGTTTTGCCTTGTTTGAATTGATTGAGTGATATTGATTGATTTGTCTCATGAGCATATGGGTAGTGTTTTCTCTCTAGACCTCATTCTTTTCTTAAATCTCATCTTTTCTGAACCTATCAGATGCCTCCGAGACGCGACACCGGATTTGTTTTCCCGCCAGAGATCACCCAGTTGATTCAGCAATAGAATGCCCTGATGCAAGTGTTAGTGTAGAACCAAGGCAACAACAACAGAATGCTATGATCAATTTGATACTTGATAATTGTTTTGAGATATGGAGGTAGTCATATTAGAGTCATGCTAGTTGGGTGATTTTGAATTTAAAGAATGCTTGTGTTGAAGTTGGCAAGTCCCGTAGCATGCACGTATGGTAAAAGTTGTGTAATAAATTTGAAACATGAGGTGTTCTTAAATTGTGCATCCTTATGAGTGGCAGTCGGGGAGGAGCGATGGTCTTTTCCTACCAATCTATCCCCCTAGGAGCATGTGCGTAGTGCTTGGTTTTTGATGACTTATAGATTTTCGCAATAAGTATATGAGTTCTTTTTGACTAATGTTGAGTCCATGGATTATACGCACCTTTACCTTTCCATCATTGCTAGCCTCTTCGGTACCGTGCATTGCCCTTTCTCACCTTGAGACTTGGTGCAAACTTCGCCGGTGCATCCAAACCCCGTGATATGATACGCTCTATCACACATAAACCTCCTTATATCTTCCTCAAAACAGCCACCATACCTACCTATTATGGCATTTCCATAGCCATTCCGAGATATATTGCCATGCAACTTTCCACCGTTCCGTTCATCATCATGACATACATCATCATTGTCATATTGCCTTGCATGATCATGTAGTTGACATCGTATTTGTGGCAAAGCCACCATGCATAATTTTTCATACATGTCACTCTTGATTCATCGCCATCCTGGTACACCGCCGGAGGCATTCATATAGAGTCATACCTTGTTCTAGTATTGAGTTGTAATTCATGAGTTGTAAATAAATAGAAGTGTGATGATCGTCATTATTAGAGCATTGTCCCCAAATAAAAAAGAGAGAGAGAAAGGCCAAAAAAAGAAAGGCCCAAAAAAGGGGGCAATGTTACTATCTTTTTCCACACTTGTGCTTCAAAGTAGCACCATGTTCTTCATATAGAGAGTCACATATGTTGTCACTTTCATATACTAGTGGGAATTTTTTTTCATTATAGAACTTGGCTTGTATATTCCTACGACGGGCTTCCTCAAAATGCCCTAGGTCTTCGTGAGCAAGCAAGTTGGATGCACACCCACTAGTTTCTTTTGTTGAGCTTTCATACATTTATAGCTCTAGTGCATCCGTTGCATGGCAATCCCTACTCCTCATGTTGACATCAATTGATGGGAATCTCCATAGCTCGTTGATTATCCTCGTCAATGTGAGACTTTCTCCTTTTTTGTCTTCTCCACACAATCTCCCTTATCATATTCTATTCCACCCATAGTGCTATATCCATGGCTCACGCTCATGTATTGCGTGAAAGTTGAAAAAGTTTGAGATTATTTAAGTACGAAACAATTGCTTGGCTTGTCATCGGGGGTGTGCAAGATGGGAGCATTTTTGTGTGAAGAAAATGAAGCATGACCTAACTATATGATTTTGTAGGGATGAACTTTCTTTAGCCATGTTATTTTGAGAAGACATGATTGCTTTGATTAGTATGCTTGAAGTATTACTATTTCTTATATCAATATGAACTTTAACTTTGAATCATTTGGATCTGAACATTCATGCCACAATAAAGAAAATTACATTGAGAATTATGCTAGGTAGCATTCCACATCAAAAATTCTGTTTTTATCATTTACCTACTCGAGGACGAGCAGGAATTAAGCTTGGGGATGCTTGATACGTCTCCAACGTATCTATAATTTTTGATTGTTCGATGCTATTATATTGCCCGTTTTGGATGTTTATGGACTTTACTTTACAATTTTATATCATTTTTGGGACTAACCTACTAACCGGAGGCCCAGCCCGAATTGCTATTTTTTTGCCTATTTCAGTGTTTCGAAGAAAAGGAGTATCAAACAGAGTCCAAATGGAATGAAACCTTCGGGAGCGATCTTTTTGGAACAAACGTGATCCAGTGGACTTGGAGTGGAAGTCAAGAAACAAGGGAGGCGGCCACGAGGGTGCCCGGCGTGCCCCCTACAGGTGGGCGCGCCCCCACCCTCATGGGCCCCTCAAGCGTCCACCGACCTACTTCTTCCTCCTATATATACCCACATACCGCGAAAACATCAGAAGCGACCACGAAAACCTAATTCCACCGCCGTAACCTTCTATATCCGCCGGAGGGGGAATCCACCACTGAGGGCCTCTACATCATCTCCAAGGCCTCTCTGATGAGTTTTAAGTAGTTTACCACAGACCTTCGGGTCCATAGTTATTAGCTAGATGGCTTCTTCTCTCTCTTTGAATCTCAATACAAAGTTCTCCTCGATCTTCTTGGAGATCTATTCGATGTAGCTCTTTTTGTGGTGTGTTTGTCAAGATCCGATGAATTGTGCGTTTATGATCAAGTTTATCAATGAGAAATATTTGAATCTCCTCTAAATTCTTTTATGTGTGATTAAGTTATCTTTGCAAGTCTCTTCGAATTATCAGTTTGGTTTGCCCTACTAGATTGATCTTTCTTGCACTGGGAGAAGTGCTTAGCTTCGGGTTCAATCTTGCGGTGTCCTTTCCCAGTGACAGCAGGGGCAGCAAGGCACGTATTGTATTGTTGCCATTGAGGATAAAAAGATGGGGTTTATATCATATTGCATGAGTTTATCCCTCTACATCATGTCATCTTTCTTAATGCGTTACTCTGTTCTTTATGAACTTAATACTCTAGATGCATGCTGGATAGCGGTCGATGTGTGGAGTAATAGTAGTAGATGCAGGCAGGAGTCGGTCTACTTGTCACGGACGTGATGCCTATATACATGATCATGCCTATATAATCTCATAATTATTCGCTTTTCTATCAATTGCTCGACAGTAATTTGTTCACCCACCGTAATACTTATGCTATCTTGAGAGAAGCCACTCGTGAAAACTATGGCCCCCGGGTCTATCTCTTACCATATTAAGCTTTCAATCTACTTTTATTTGCATCTTTACTTTTCCAATCTATATTATAAAATACCAAAAATATATTTATCTTATCATATTATCTCTATCAGATCTCACTTTCGCAAGTGGCCGTGAAGGGATTGACAACCTCTTTATTGCGTTGGTTGCGAGTTCTTGTTTGTTTATGTAGGTGCGTGGGAGTTCTGAGGAGCCTCCTACTGGATTGATACCTTGGTTCTCAAAAACTGAGGGAAATACTTACGCTACTATTGCTGCATCACCCTTTCCTCTTCAAGGAAAACCAACGCATGCTCAAGACGTAGCAATGTCCCGCGTGTTGGCAAAAGGATGAACAAAGCTCTCGTAAAAAAGAGTGGAAGAACATAGATTGCTGACGACCGAGAAGGAGCAAGGAACCTCGTGGTGGAGCGTCTGCACTCATAATATTTTATAATATTCAGCGATATAATATTCTACCAATCATCTCCACAGTAGACCGGAAGAGTACGAAACATGGCAGCCCAGTGTAGTTACATCATACTATACATGGCCAACCCACGCTATCACCATATTTCTTGGCCTCCGTGTGACATCTAGCTCTAGTAATCCACCAGCCCATTTTGCTTCTCGCTCCTCATCTCTCTCAAAGTGCGGCGGGCTGGCGTTTTTGCCGTCTATTGAGGTCGGCTAACTCATCACATGTTAGCGACATGCCAAGAGCATTCTAAAATTTTTACTATACTCTATTGTTATGCCAAACAAGATAGGCGTGTCATGCCGTGAGTGGGTCCAGTTTCTCGTTTTGAACTTGTTTGGTGTAGTAGTAACACTTGGTTTCGATTTTTGACTCAGTTGATGTGCTGCTACCGTCCATTATTCGCGTGTGGTTCTTTCTAGAATAAAAAAAGGAGGTACTCCGTCCTTTCCGGTTTATAGGGCTCATCTCAAAAAGTCTATTTTTCCGTTTTATAACTCTCAATTCTACTACTTACCATCACATGTTCGGATTTCAAGGTGTATTAAATCACTGCATGCAAGGATGAAGAAAAAACTAACCAATGCATGTAGAAGTTCTTGGTCATTAAGTGGTCATGCATGCATGTGGTCTAATTAATGCATCAGTTTACACAAATTTTTGAGAAAAACGAGAGTAGTACTTTTTGCAAACTATGGAATAATTTCCACCATTGATCATCTACCTTGGTTGAAGATATTTTCAAATTAAGCCCTATAAACCGGAAAGGAGGGAGTAGTACTTACTGTGGGAAAGGTGAAGTGATGGTTGCTTCGCCCGAGGAACTTATTACTCTGGGAATATGGGAGTACTAGCGGATTGAACGAACAGAAAAATGATGGTTGCTTCATCGGAGCAACTTACTGTGGCGAAGGTGGGGCTCTATGATTTGACTGCTCACTAGTCATTACTACTGTGGCGCAACGACCGGGGTGAATCTTTCCCTGTAGTTGTGCACTCAATATTGCTGCATGGCAGGTGGAGCCGGATGAAGGATGTCCCACATGTCAGCAAAACAAAGTTGAATTGTTTCTGGCATTGCTATCAATCCTTTAGGATTTCTTTATATGTACGCATAGTTTTAATGAAATTGTACTGTGATGCTATGAAGGTTTCAACTTTGGTTCCCGCAGGAAAAAAAGGTTTCAACTTAGGATTCATGTGTCCTCTTATCTCAAGATTATCTCGTGACAACATTCCATCAAATACAAATGAAACTACCATGGCTGCTAATGCATCTCAATGGTTCGCATATCAACGCCAATATTCGCATCACAACTGAACACAAAGTTGTGAGAAGGTGCACAAATAAATAAAAATATATAATTGATCGATGCTGTTCGTAGGCATGGCTCCATTTCCAGGGCACAATGTTCATTGGTTGGCAGCTAGTTTCACCCAGCTCTGTAGCCAAAAAAGAGGTGTATGGAGGACACCACAATCTGATCATTTGGTGCAGCTCCACTAAAGTCGAGCTGACCATCCCTGTTTGCAAAGATATCCAATCAGTGTGATTACAATAATAGTGGAACTAGATGATGAAACATAACACACACAAATAGAAGTCGATCACCTCTGCGATCTCTCTTTAGAACTAACTACTAGTTGGAGAAGATTAGGCACGGAGTTGGATGAGGAGGATAGCAAAACCAATCTCCCTTTCTGCAGTCCCACGGAAATGTAAAAACATTGCCCGTGTGACATTTTGGCGGAACTACACAAAACACTCTTAAGAAAAAAGTGATTTGTGCAGTTCGCCAAAAGGTCGCAATAGCAATGAGGTGAAATGGACAGCCCTGTTTGCAAAAGGAGGTAGAAAGGAAACAATTACTGCCCAATAACATGAGTTGAAGACACATGCGCCGATAAAAAAGAGGCATATTCCATGTAATAAGGGAAAGATAGCAGCATGGTGGTTTATCAAAAAAGGTTTGAGGACGAGATTGCAAGATGGAAAGTACGCTGGCCGAGAGACGTTTTAAGCAAACAACTAAAGAAGATCCACACGCAGGATTTTCCACATGCAGCAATGTGGGAAGATGGGCAGTGGAGCAAGGCTGGAGGAAGCTGTACCTGAGGGTCGTCAGGATGAAACTAGGAGGGTGCCGGCGGCCGGGATCTGCCCATACTGCAGCAGCGAGCAAGTGGCGAAGGCCCTGCATCGCTGGAGCTTGGTCAGAGAGAACGAAGGGTACGGCAGATCGGCACGTGCTGCCTCAACGCCGTCGAACGGAGAAACGATGCACATCCTTCCTTTCCGCCGGTGGACGGGATGCGTCCGGATCACTGACCAATGGTGAGAGAGAGAGGCCACCGCCACCTTGTGTGAGATGGTGTGACGAGAGACAAACCCCGGCAGGCACGCTCCGTTGTATATAGTGGAGCGAATTTTTCCATTTTCCCCACGACAATCGTTTTATATTCTGTACGTGCCATTGAGGAATATATAACTTTATTTAATACTAATGCATCAAGTCAAACTTTGTTCCGTCTACGTGTGGTACATGACCCTCCTTCAAGTAAACAACCGCTACACGCGTCAAATTATCACGTGGGCTACCTTTTCGTACCGAAACGAACTCCGCCGTGTACCCGCGCGGGTGTGGCCGGGAACGAGACGTGAGTACATGCGCCCTGCATGCACCTCTTCTTTAGGTGCAGGTACGTACGTGGGTGGGAGTGAGAGAGATGGTTTGTGTAAAATAGAGGCAATGTGTCGATGATATCTCAAACAAAAAAACGTAACATATGCAATGTGTGTGAAACAGAGTCATGGATATATCATATATAGAGGGAGCGATCCACGAGAAGAGAGTGGAGGGATCATCGGCGTCAGATGTCGATAGAATCGAAAACAGGGATGAAGTGTGTGGCTGTGCGATCGATAAAGAGTTCCATCGAATTTGTGCTTTCCCACGTCAAAGATACAGGGCGGCTGGCCTACTTGAATTTGAGAGGGCAGAGGTGCGGTTTTTCACTGTGGCATGGATTCCTACCTACAATGTTCGAATATCGGTGTGTGGGGGGGGGGGGGGGGCAGAGACCTAACTACAGAGAGGTAGATCGACTAGTATATGTGTGGAGAAGGAGAGACACCTAGCTATGTATTGAGGGAGATCAATCGGCATCCATGCATATGTGTAGCAGAGGAATAAGGTTGGGAGAAAGACAAAGGTAGAGTGTCGGAGGGTTGGTGGTCAAGTGGCGTCTCACAAATGGTGGGAGAGGCCTACTAGACAAACGGAGGGTACGAGTGCAATATCAATAAGAGAGGGCCGGTGATGTCTGTCTGTCTATGCACGTGCGTGTGAGAGACGGGTCGGGAGGTATGCAAGGATGATGAGGGGAGACGATATGGTTGTTGTTAGCATACGTAACTACATAGGAAGATCAACCGTCGTGTGTCCGAGAAAGGGAGAGACATAACTAGTGAGGTAAGTCTATCGGTGCGTGGGGAAAAAGAATTATAGTCGACCTAGCTATATGTAGTGAGATCGGTACGTGTACATGCATGCATGTGTTAGAAGCAAATAAGGTCCGGAGAGACACACAGGGGGAGAGGGGTGCGGCTAGGAGGTGGTGCGAGAGGCCTACTATGTCGAGGGGGGAGGAGTGTGGGAATATGAGACTGATGAAAAGAGGGGCAGGAGTGTGCACCTGCATGGAACCGTATTGGACATAGGGGGCATGGACGGTGAGAAGAGAAGAGGGGAAGTATGTGTTTGTGGTAGGCACACTTGGCTGGAGAGGTATATCGACCGGTGTGTGCCAGAAAGAAGGAGCCGGGGAGCCTACACACACCGCGGGTGAACAACCTAAAGAGAAATAACGAACGTGCGCGATGGAGGGGACGCTGAGGGAGGGTGATAGGGGGGCGAGCGAGTGCATCCGCGATAGAAAGTTAGGACTAGCTAGCAACAAAGAGAAGAGGATCGTGAAGGTGTAAAAGACAAATAGAGATCATAATTCATTATAAAAAAGTGGATACGGATACTTGAAGAAGAGATCATAATGTAGAACATTGATTATAATTTGGGCTAATGTGTGGCTTTTGCAGCTCAGGGCTAAATACTTGTCATAATGTAGGGGGCGGGGCACTATACTTTGTGTGATAAACACGGTATACGTATGGAACATGGTTTAGATTATGAATATCTAGTTAGTACATCAAATGTACTATTATTTGGAATCAACATCAAGTGTATTCAAAAAATTGAATTCGAGTTCATATAGTACACATAGTTCGTATCTATCTCTATAGTAATCATGTGGTGTGTTGTTAAGGTAATACACGAATGATGGTTGAAGTTGGCAACAATCATGATTGTAGATTCTTATTGAAATAGAGAAACAAATTTAAATTCAGTTTGAATTGCAGTGGTAGTATAGACATTGAATACACTAAAATGTTGGTATGAGTAGGTTACATGCATTATACAGCTAGTAAAAAAATTTAATTGGACATAACATGGATTCATAGCTTTGAATAGCATTTGTATAGTAAAACGGAACAAGACTCTCTTGGTGTGAATAGTTTTATTTATTTTTTGTTGAGGGAAGTGCGAATTGATTTGGTACGTACAAGTACAATATTACACGTTAGGCTTGTCCCTAAAATTCAACCCGCGTCTTGTTATATCCTGAAAATTCAGATATCGTGCTCCCAAAACTGGCGTCTTCACAACCCGCACCCTGCTAATCCTGAAATTACAATGCGCGCGAAAACTCCTCCAGCTGCCAAATCCCGACATGCAAAATCCCCCTTCTAACCTTGAGCCGAAAGGGCCGCGAGTTCCAATCAGTGCGGGTACATTTGTAACACACCCTACATTTTGGACAAGCGCGTCCCTAAGTCATGGTTCCCCCCTCCCATCGCCTCCTTTTCGCCATTCAAAATCCCAGGCCGCCATAACCTCTCCGCTCCAGCCGCGAAACCCCACCCTCCTCCATCCGCCACCTCACCGCTGCCCAGCTGGAGCCTCTTCACCGACGACGTCGTCCACCGCAATAGCTCGACGTCCCTCATCCACCTCCTCGGATGAGGATCCGTCGTCCATCTCGTCGTCCCGCCAGTTCAGCCGCCTCGTCCTCCACCTCCAAGGAGCTGCTCCGACGATCGCCTCGTCTATCGCGGATGCTCCATCCCCATAGCGCCGCCTTAACCTGCTCCACCGGAGCCGCAGCATCCTCACCGACTCCTCGGACGAAGCCGAGGCCTACTCGGCACCACCAAAGAGGTTGTACACTCATCACATCGCGCACCTTCTCCTTAACTCAACCTCTCGGCACCAACGGTGCTCCATCCCGCACCCCCATGGAGTGGCTACCTCGAAGCCGGCACCGCGGGCGACATCTCCACGGCGGCTCTCCCCCAGTGCGAGGCCCCTTCGGCGTCGGCGTCCATACCAGCGGGATCTGCTGCTGCTGCTCCGGCTCTCGCTCACTTGCTCGCGCTGCTGCTGCTGCTCTCATCCTCGCTCGTGCTGCTGCTCTGCTCTGATTTAGCTACACTTCAGTTGACTGAATCGACTTTTGGGTCAGTCGATTTTTAGAGGGTGGGGGGCTCGCCGGATTTAAGGAAGAACCACCTGCAGTGGGGAGGGGGGCTCGCCGAAGAGGTACCCCACTATAAATCTTAGGGTTCAGGGTGGGGGCGGTGGGGGGCGCGGTGGTGGGGCGGTGGCATGGGGATCACCGGAGAAAAAGCTCGGCGCGCGGGGGGGGGGGGGCTAGAGGGCTGGCCGGGGCGGCGACGGACCGGCGGTGGGGAGTTGTTTCGGGGCGGCGAGGCGGCGCAAGGGCCGGCGGTTCGGCCGGTGGTGGCTGGCGGCTCAGGGGGGTGCATGTTGAAGATGAACTGCAGGCCCTCCCTAAACTACATGTGAAGTGCCTCTCTGCTACCATTGCGTTCAGTTTTGATAGTAACATTCAGATTCCATAGTAAATTTCAGTTTCGACAGTTAAGGTCAGAGTCAACAGTTTTTACCTCATCTGTTGTAGTCAGGTGGTTTTTGGTGATGTAAATTTTACATCTATCACTTTTTGGTAATGTATTTTACATCATCTATAGGCGATGCTATTAGAATCCCACTTGAGATTAACGATGTCTGTCTTGTGCTGCTTCAGCCTCGATGTCTTACGGCTCACCGGAGCTACTCCAACAACGGAACGACACATCACAACAGGGCTGTGCCCTGGACGCCGTCTACAGATTCCTCAGATCTTCCTCCACACCTCCGACAGCCACCTCTGCCTCAACTTCTTTAGCGACCAACCCAATGATGCTGAGGTCGACACGGCTACGGCAAAGAGGTGGTACACTTGTCGCATCACTTATTACTCTACATTCATGTCGATCCATTAGGGCAATTTTGGTTCAACGGAAAAACATAGCAATAGGAAATTTTCCAATGGCACTCTACTATTCAATTATTCATGCATTTTGTTGAAAGGAATGGAGCAAAACATCCACCTGGACCTACTTTTCAAGATCCTATGCATGAAAACAAGACCAAGTACATTAGTGGCAGAATAACATTCTAACTGTACACGCTTTCATATGGTTTCACTTTATCTTGGCCATGTTTCTTTGCATTCCTCTGCTCCTCCAATTCCTGTGAACCAAACACCCAAGTTAGCAGAAATCCTGTGTTCACAAATGCTCTGTTTCCCATGTGCATTCCTAACCTATTCCGGTGTTTTTCCTCCTATCCCTGCATTTTTAGAATCATGCAAGCCAAATGAGCCCTTACAGAATTACTTCCGTTACAGGTAGGTGTCGAAGAAAACTTTGTGTGGTTTGTCCTGCTCCTGCCGTGACGTTGTCCACCTCACCTGAGCTGCTCCATCGATAGAAGCATCCACCAAACCAGACATCATGACTCCTGACCGTCTTTCGCCGCCTCAGATCTCCTTCCCTGCCGCCGGCACCCACCGCAAGGGCATCACCATCATCGACTCAGCAGATGAACTTTAGGAGTACATGGGTCCACAAGAGAGGTCACACTCTTTTGTTTCTGCTTATGTTATGCATTGCATAATATTACCTGCTACTTTATTGTCCTGTTCACCTCTTAGACTCCAAGCAGGTCCAAATTGATGTTCAAACTTGAGTTCTAAATTAGTTGTGGGGCACATATTGAGGCAACAATGAATAGTATCTCTGTCTAATATCTGGTTCACCTAGGGTATGCCTATGTTGTTCATCTTGGGTGGAAACAAATAGTAAAGCAATCATCGTCTATTTTTTTGTAAATTAAAGCAACCATCAGCCTGCTATCATTATTTTTGGATCCATCCACTGGTTGTTACCATTACTCTAGATTTCTGCATGCTCTCCTTACATAATCTCACTATATATTTTTTTTATGCATGTCAGATATTGTACACAGTCATGCTGAACATGTAGAGATAAAGAGAAGAGTTTTGCGCGGCAATACAATGTCATGCAGACATCGCTCTATGGTGGGTTCAATGGCAAACCCTCCCCACCTCTCCAGAATTTAATCCAGAGGAAGATATATGTTTTGAGGCGGATTCAGACGCAGCTGACCACTCCTATTTACCCCCAAGGTGTTTGCTCTAACTTGGCATGATGATGTTAGTCATATCATGCATATGTTGCCTTGCAGTGCCTACTTTCGACATCATATATGTCATCTGCTTAGTTTAGACATGTTCTGTAATGCCACCTGTTTAGTTTCAATATCATATATGGGAATTATGCAGTCTCATGTCTTTTAGCCAGCCATAATATATGTGAAATGTGCAATGCCATCCTGTTTAACCAGGCATCATATATTTGAATGATATCTTGCCCATCCTTTTCTTCATTACATTTCCATTTGTCGACAATGTTTGTACATTAAACTACTCTTCCTGTGAATCAGCCATTTGAGTGGGTGATGGAAAAATCTAGAGTGAAAACAAGGCCTTCAGAGCAGACAGTGCTACCTGTCGAAGCAGATCTCTTGCTGGGTCCCGATAGCTCCTCAGAGATGGATTCAGAGACAGATGACCAGTCCTATTCCCCCACCGAGGTGTATGCTCTAACTTGGCACGGTTATACTGCTCATATCATGCATATGGTGTCTTGCATTGCATAGTTTAGACATCATATACACAATATTCAACACCATGTTCTTAGTTCAGACATCATATATGCGAATGCCCTCTGCTTAGCATATAAATCACATATGTGAATTAAATCATGCGATCCTGATTACTTAGATAACATGTATGTGAATTATGTCATGCGATCCTGTTTAGTTAGTCATCATATCTTTGAATTATGTTATGCTATGCTATCCAGTTTAGATAGACATCATATATGTGAAATTATGTCATACTATCCATTTTAGTTAAACAATATACATGTCAACTATTTCATGGCCTCTTTTTTCCACACTATCTATTGCATATGTCTCTCATACAATGTCTGTACATTCAACTATGTTTCCTGTTTATCAGTCATTTGAATTGGAGCGGGTGATGGCAGTATCTAGCGGAGTAAAAACACGGTCTTCAAATAAAACAGTGCTACCTCTTGGTGGAGATAGCACCCCGGTTGTACATGCACGAGAACCAGCCCTACCACACATAACCCAGAACCTCGTAGATTTTACACCTACTGTGATGGACAGAGAACCAGCTTCACCCAATCTAACCCCAACCCCAGCAGATAGTAACCCAGTTCCTGTTGACACAGCACCATCTCCACCACAGAGCTCCCAAACAAGAGCAGTTAGTAAGGCAGCTCCAGTGCCCAAAGCGCCAGTACTACCACGGCGAACCCCAACTCCACCAGTTAGTACACCTATTCCTGTGGAGGAAGCACAACCAGCCATTCATAGTTTAGCATCTATCGCATTTGATGTTGTTAAATCCTATGTGCGTATCTTCCCATCATGGAAATATTATACTGAAGATGAAGGAAAATGCCAGTTGCAGGTGTTTGTCCAGGAGTTATGTGTAAATAATGTTATTCACGGCAATTACTTTGCTTTGTCCCATACATTCTACCTCCATGATGGTTATAATATAGCAAATTTTTCCCATTTTTCTCTATAGAGAAGGAACGATTTGGAAACTCAGGATGAGGTAACCTGTGCTAATACCTCTGCTATCTTCAAGAATGCTTGCTGGCAGTATCGGAATTACCTGAAGAAAACGTACGTCTCTGGCAAAGAAACTCATCAAATTCCCTTACGTTCTCCTGAGACACATTTACTGGACGATGACTGGGAACGCCTTGTTCTATACTGGTCCCGAACCCAGAATGTGGTAAGGTCTATGAGCTCATTTTATTTTAAGTACTATATGCTTGCGTCCTACTGTACTCTGTTCATGTAGAACAAGTGCTTAAACTTGAAGAACAACTGTTCTCATTTAAGATTCCATTGCTATCGTGCATACTGCTTTGCTCTTGTATCACTGTATTTACTCATACAAACTTATTTTTAAATTGAACGGTCCAATGGAAACTCCAATGGCACAACAGGTATGTTTACGCATGTTTCTTTAATAGGTTTGCTCTTATAAATAGCTCTGTTGATTTCAATTTCAATTTCAATTGTGTATACAGTTGACTTCTCATATCATGCACATTACTAGCATCACAACAGGGCCAATAGTGTTGTTGTACATGTAGACCCGTGGTACCCATCTGAAATCTTGTTGTGCCGTGTAGTTTCCCACGCTTTGTATTCTTTCAGTGCTGCTTTCTCTTGAACTGATATGATTTGAACCGTGTCTCTATTTTGATTTGGCAAGACAATGCAGTGACCATAGGAAATAGATATATGTTTGTTTGATGCTTTTATAATGTACTACTTGGCAATAGTAGACTTGGTAGTTTAATCTTGTCCACCTTACTAATGAACTGGTTCACCGAAATGAGTTTCATATACTAGTACATGCTAAACCTGTTATGTGTCTGCTTGTTTCTTCTTTTAGAATGCTGACAGAATATTGGGGAAGAGTGCCTTATTAAGCAATGGTAAAGGAAGTAATGCAGATAAGGTTCAGGATCGTGACACATCCTTGTTGGTCTCCAACAAAGCTGATAAAATAGCTAAGGAAAACTATCTTGAAGACAGTGAGACAACCCCAAAGTCCTGTCTTGGTTTACTGTTCGAGTTACTGGCCACTACCGCTTGCACATGCTATTCAAACTCACTGCCTGAATCAGTTTGGTTTCTTGAGTCTCAACTACAAGATAAAAGACATCGATCAGCTATGCTGCGGCAAGAAGCGGAAGGACTGCAGAAGTCCCTGGAGCATTCAGATGCATACTTTCTGGTGCAACAGCAAGCGTTGGAGGATTTTAGCGCCAAATAGGACAAAGCTAATAAGCTTGCTAAGCTTATTGCCAGCGTGGTGGATACCCAGGATAATGTTTCTTGAGCTCTTCTGAAGTTGTTTCAGTTGTGGACTTGTTTTGCTGCCGCGTTTATTTGCACTGGTGGCCAATTTTGATGGCCAGTGTATGTAATATGCTGCTTTGTTCCCTATATTTGCACTGGTGGCGAACTTTGATGCCAAGTGGATGTAATATGTGTAATAGCTGTAATAGGCTAGTGTTAGTTGCTTGCTTATTTATTTCCTTATTGTCTAGTTTAGTTGTCTGCTTGTAGTCACTGCAGTTCTTTTTCCGCGTTTTTCTAGTGGCCACAATAACCTATTTTTGGTAACTAGGCCACAATAATCATGGCAACACACGGACTGTTGTAACCATGGGCCTCCAGCGGGCCGTAGGATCCATGGGCCTTCTACGGGCCATAGGATCCATCGGCCTTCTACGGGCCGTAGGATCCATGGACTTTCTACGGGCCGTATGATCCATGGGCCTTCTACGGGCCGTAGGATCCATTGGTCTTCTACGAGTAGTAGGATCCATGGGCCTTCTACAGGGCATATAATCATTTCGCCAAACATGGGCCGTACTATTCGTGGACCATAACAGGCCGTTAATAGGCCGTATTTGATAACGTTATGAAAATAGCCCAACGGGTTAACGGGCCACAAACGGGCCGAATGTAACCACAGGCTGAATTTGGCCCGCAAACGGAACATACCAGTAATGAACCGTAACTAACCGAATTCTAGAAATGAGCCCAAGAATAAATGGGCCCTTAGAAGGCCGAAAGTTAACACGGGCTCGAAACGGCTGACGGAATAAGGGGCCGTTAATGGGTATAAAGCGATACACTGTTCATTATGGGCCAGTTTCATCTCAGGCCTTTAATGGGCCCAGAGTTACAAAGGGCCTCATATGGGCCGAAAAACATCATGGGCCATACATGGGCCGGAAGTTACAATGGGCTGGAATCATATTGGACGGCCCAGATGAAGCTATTGGGCTTAATCCCGATAGGCCGTAACGAGCCGGGAGTTCGCGGGCCGTAAATGGGCTATATACGAACAGGCCGTTAACAGGATTTCCATGGGCCGGCCCACTACCTTTTGATCAAGTCAAACAGGCCGGCCTTTTCACAAGAATGGGCCTCTGTTGGGCCGTGCCACGTGTCGACATATCATAGGCGCCTCCTGTCCAATGAGTGGATGACATCTGTCCCAACGGTGAGCCAACACGTGTTTCCTCTGGCCAATGAGAATTTTACATGTGGAAAATCCCCATTGGTCCGGGCTGTTAACGGGTTATCGGATCCAAAACCGGACCCGGTAGCTTAACGTCATGGAACACTTCTACGACAGCACAGGTATGACTATCTTGATTCTGTCATAAAATCGTGATGAATGTACATGCATGACAGGAAACGTGACCTACTGTGACAAACACGTATCACCACGGAAGTGTATTTTTTTTGCAGTGCCGGCACCCTGCCGGAGGGGGATTCGATCACGGAGGGTTTCTACATCAACTCTATTGCCCTTCTGATGAAGCGTGAGTAGTTCAACTCGGACCTATGGGTCCATAGCTAGTATCTAGATTGCTTCTTCTCTCTCTTTGATTCACAATACCATGTTCTCCTCGATATTCTTAGAGATATATCCGATGTAATCTTCTTTTGCGGTGTGTTTGTTGAGATCCGATGAATTGTGGATTTAAGATCAGCTTATCTATGAATATTATTTGAATCTTCTCTGAATTCTTTTATGCATGATTTGGTATGTTTGTAATTCTCTTCGAACATCGTTTTGGTTTGGCCAACTAGATTGGTTTTTCTTGCAATGGGAGAAGTGCTTAGCTTTGGGTTCAATCTTGCGGTGTCCTTCCCCAGTGACAGTAGGGGCAGCAAGGCACGTATTGTATTGTTGCCATCGAGGATAAAAAGATGGGGTTTACATCATATTGCTTGAGTTTATTCCTCTACATCATGTCATCTTACTTATGTGTTACTATGTTCTTCATGAACTTAATAATCTAGATGCAGGCAGGAGTCGGTCGATGTGTGGAGTAATAGTAGTAGATGTAGAATTGTTTCGGCCTACTTGACACGGACATGATGCCTATATTCATGATCATTGCCTTAGATATCATCTTAACTTTGCGCTTTTCTATCAATTGGTCGACAGTAATTTGTTCACCCATCGTATTATTTGCTATCATGAGAGAAGCCTCTAGTGAAACCTATGCCCCCGGGTCTATTTTCCATCATATAAGTTTCCGATCTACTATTTTCCATCTTATTAATTTCCGATCTACTATTTTGCAATCTTTTACTTTCCGATCTAAAAACCAATAATACCAAAAATACTTACTTTACCTTTTATTTAGTTTCATCTATCTCTATCAGATCTCACTTTTGCAAGTAACCATGAAGGGATTGACAACCCCTTTATCACGTTGGGTGCAATTTGTTAGTTTTTTTGTGCAGGTATTAGGCGATTTGTGTGTTGTCTCCTACTGGATTGATACCTTGGTTCTCAAACCGAGGGAAATACTTATCTCTACTTCGCTGCATAGCCCTTTCCTCTTCAAGGGAAAAACCAATGCAAGCTCAAGAAGTAGCAGGAAGAATTTCTGGCGCCGTTGCCGGGAGATCTACGCGTATTAGGCGATTTGTGTGTTGTCTCCTACTGGATTGATACCTTGGTTCTCAAACTGAGGGAAATACTTATCTCTACTTTGCTGCATAACCCTTTCCTCTTCAAGGGAAAAACCAATGCAAGCTCAAGAAGTAGCAGGAAGAATTTCTGGCGCCGTTGCCGGGGAGATCTACGCCAAGTCCAGACATACCAAGTACCCATCATAAACTCTCATCTCTTGCATTACATTATTCGCCATTCCCCTCTCGTTTTCCTCTCCCCCACTTCTAAAACAATTTTCAAAAATGATTTTATTAGTACTCCGATTGCTCCCGCCACTAGTGTGGAATCTTATGAAATTAATGTCGCTTTGCTGAATCTTGTTATGAAAGATCAATTTTCCGGCCTTCCTAGTGAAGATGCCGCATCCCATCTTAATAATTTTGTTGAATTTTGTGATATGCGAAAGAAAAAAGATGTGGATAATGATATTGTTAAATTGAAGCTATTTTCGTTCTCACTTCGAGATCGTGCTAAAACTTGGTTTTCATCTTTGGCTTAAAATAGTATTGATTCATGGAATAAGTGTAAAGATGCTTTTCTTTCCAAGTATTTTCGTCCCGCTAAGATCATCTCCCTTAGGAACGATATTATGAATTTTAAGCAACTTGATCATGAACATGTTGCACAATCTTGGCAGTGTATGAAATTGATCATACGAAATTACCCTACTCATGGATTGAATTTGTGGATGATTATACAAAAAATTTATGCCGGATTGAATTTTGCTTCTAGAAATCTTTTAGATTCGGCCACGTGAGGTACTTTTATGGAAATTACACTAGGAGAAGCCTAAACTCCTATATAATATTATGGTTAATTATTCTCAATGGCATACCGAAGGATCTTCCACTAGTAAAAAAGTCCATGCGATTGAAGAGATTAATGTTTTGAGTGGAAAGATGGATGAACTTATGAAATTATTTGCTAGCAAGAGTGCTTCTATTGATCCTAATTATATGCCTTTGTCTACCTTGATTGAAAATAATAATGAATCTATGGATGTGAATTTTGTTGGTAGGAACAATTTTGGTAATAACGCGTATAAAGGTAATTTTAATCCTAGGTCGTTTCCTAGTAATTCCTCTAATAATTATGGTAATTCCTACAACAATCTAATGGAAATTATAATAAGATGCTCTCTGATTTTGAGAATAGTATTAAAGAATTTATGAGTTCGCAAAAGAATTTTAATACTTTTGTTGAAGAAAAATTGCTTAAGATTGATGATTTGGCTAGGAGCGTGGATAGAATTTCTCTTGATGTTGATTCTTTGAAACTTAGATCTATTCCACCCAAGCATGATATCAATGAATCTCTAAAGGCTATGATAATCTCCATTGATGAGTGCAAAGAAAGAACCACTAAGATGCGTGCTAAACGAGATTGGTTTGTAAAAACATGTTCTTCTAGTTTCTGCGAAAATAATGATGAAGATCTTAAAGTGATTGATGTGACTCCTGTTGAATCTTTGTTTTCCAATATAAATCTTGATAAAGATGGTACTGGAGATGAGTCAACTTTAGTTAAAAGGCGTTCCAATGATTCAGAGTTTTTAGATCTTGATGCAAAAAATGATAAAAGTGGGATTGGAGAGGTCAAAACTTTAAGTAGCAATGAACCCACTCTTTTGGATTTCAATAAATTTAATTATGATAATTGTTCTTTGATAGATTCTATTTCCTTGTTGCAATCCATGTTGAATTCTCCTCATGCTTATAATCAAAACAAGCTTTTACTAAACATATCGTTGATGCTATGATGCAATCTTTTGAAGAAAAGCTTGAATTGGAAGTTTCTATCCCTAGAAAACTTTATGATGAGTGGGAACCTACTATTAAGATTAAGATTAAACATTGTGAGTGACATGCTTTGTGTGATTTCGGTGCTAGCGTTTCCATGATTCTAAAAACTTTATGTGATGTGTTGGGTTTCCGTGAATTTTATGATTGTTGTTTAAATTTGCATCTTGCGGATTCCACTATTAAGAAACCTATGGGAAGGATTAATGATGTTCTTATTGTTGCAAATAGGAATTATGTGCCCGTAGATTTCATTGTTCTTGATATATATTGCAATCATGCATGTCCTATTATTCTTGGTAGACCTTTCGAAAGTTTACTACTGAAGCAAAGTTTTTTGATTCGGTATAGTTGTTCGAAGAAATTGACTGCAGCGATGGAAGTCGAAGACAAAGTGAAGACGTAGTATTCATTTCGTTATTCTTCTTTCATTCATTTGAGTCATAGGACCACCATACTATTAAGAGGGGTATAGGTTCTCGATGCTTAGATCCGCTATGATGCTTAGCCAAAACCTATGAAAGTTGTGAGAGAAATCTCTTTGTGTTCCGAGAAAATACTTGTCGGCAAGAGACTGTGATCTTCTTCGCTGCGAGAGATTTGTCTCTGACCGAGGAGTTAGCGTTACTTGCCCCACAAGCAATGTTACCGTTGTGCTCAAATCCGACCATTGGACTCGTGTCATTCGACCATTGGTTGATCCCGATGTCTAATTTGGTCAATTCCCATCTAGGAAGGCTGCGGCTATAAATAGTCACCCCGCTCCGACATTGTCTGTTGGCTGCTCCACATGAGATTTCTGAGAAGATTGATTTGAGCAACCCCTCTCCGAGTGATTTGAGTTTAAGATCCACCGAGAGAAAATCAATAGCCTAAACTTAGACAGTGGTTTAGCATCACAGTAGATTTGAGTGAGAGTTCTTGTACCTATCACTCTTGAGAGCTGCGCACTCTCTAGACGGATAGGTTTTGGCTCTAGTGTTGAAGAGTCGTTATCTTCACCGAGCCAGATCTTCAGCAGGCAAGAGTGATTGTGGTTCGCAAAGGTTGACCGAAGGTTTGGAGATCGCTGACAAGAATCTAGCATGAGTGAAATCAACCTGATTCTGATCAACTCTGCATTGAAGGAGAATAGGGTGAAGAGTGTTTCTCTTCTGTGTTAAGTCACAGCCCCTCTAACCAGACGTATCCCTTTGGCAGAAGGGTGAACTGGTCTACCAAATCTTTCTATCGCCATCGAGCACCATTGGTTCTATTTTCTTCACTACATTACTTTCAACAGTCTTTATGGGTGCTCTGTGATGATAGACATCTGATCTGTTACCCTCTCCTGCTTATCTTTCAACTTATCTCTCGCAAAGTTCATTGTCATTCTTAGCATGTATTGTTGTCCTTCATAATTATCCATCACAGCTATGCTCAAGTTCTTTTCATGATCTTCATTCTGGTGGCATGTTGTATTACCATTGTCATTCTTAAGCCTATTGTAGCCTATGCTCGAATCATTATTGCATCTTACCTTGAAGGTTTTGTTCCTCAGTAGTGAGATTGACTGCACCCTTATCTACCGATCTTTAGTTCTGTTGTTGTGTTTGGGATCAGTTCAAAACATTCAAAAGAAATTTTTAATCTCCCATTCACCCCCCTCCTCTGGTCGATATACTCTCGGTCCTAACACTTATTCCTAGTGACAGAAGGGGACATGACACGTATTGGTATTGTTCCTATTAAGGATAAAAAGATGGGGTTTATTTCATATTGCTTGGATCTATCCCTCTACATCATGTCATCTTGCTTAAGGCGTTACTCCGTTTTATTAACTTAATACACTAGAAGCATGCTTGATAGCGATCGATGTGTGGAGTAATAGTGTCGATGCAGGTAGGAGTCGGTCTACTTGTGACAAACATGATGCCTATATTCATGATTAGTGCGTTAGATATCACCATAACTATGTGTTTTTCTATCAACTGCTCAATAGTAATTTGTTTACCCACCGTATGCGTTATTTCAAGAGAGGAGCCTCTAGTGAAAACTATGGCCCCGGGTCTATCTTTTATCATATTATTTTCAGATCTATTAAACCAAAAACCCAAAAATACCTTGCTGCAATTTATTTACCTTTACTTTAGTTTGCACTTCTACTTATCTTTTATACCTATCTCTATCAGATCTCATCCTTGCAAGTAACTGTGAAGGGATTGACAACCCCTTTATCGCGTTGGGTGCAAGTATTTGTTTGTTTGTGTAGGTGCAACCATTGGTGACTTGTGTGTTTCTCCTACAGGATTGATACCTTGGTTCTTAGCTGAGGGAAATACTTATCTCTACTTTGCTTCATCACCCTTTCCTATTCAAGGGAAAAACCAACGCATGCTCAAGAAGTAGCAGGTTGCAAGTATTTGTTGTTTGTGTGCAAGTGTTGTTTACATAGTGTTGATTGGTTCTCCTACTGGATTGATAACCTTGGTTTCATAACTGAGGGAAATACGTATCTCTACTGTACTGCATCATCCCGTGCTCTTCGGGGAAATCCCAACGCACCTCACAAGTAGCACACCTCATCGGGAAACTTCTTTTGGCCTCCATTATTGGGCCGTCGAGGTTCACCCTCATCTTCGTTGCGGTTTTGGGTTTTACTTTAACCCTCTGTCGTTGTTTGAAGACCCAACAATTCCTGTTAGTGTGGGTTGCTGGTTTGTCCTGAGTGTCGTGGATTCCGCATGGGTGGTCTAGGAGTCTATCAAGCTGGCTAGGTCCATCGTTGTTCTCTTTAAAGGTTTCTTCTTATTTCCAGATTTAGGTCTGGTGAAGCCTGCATTTACCGCGGAGTCTTCTGTATCGCTTCCGCCATTTTTATACTTGCGCTTATTTTTATTGCGCTTCAGTTTTTCATTGGTGTCGCGTGCTTCCGAGGTGCCTGCGGTGTAGTAGTCCACCTGTCAGTGTCTGCCACGGGCGGGGTGTGTTTCGTGGGGCCATTGGCATCTTCATACATGTTTGCGGCCTCATCGTAATCTAACACCTCAGTTAAATCATTGACCATGGCGACTAGGTGGGTGGTGGGTGGGATGTAAATTTCCCAATCGTCGGCTTTAAGTCCGATCTAATCATTGACCAAAATCTTGCTGTCCAAGATGGACATGTTCTGGATACGACCGAGCATCTCATTGAGGTGAGACAACTCTTTGGGATTTATTATTGGGTTATAGGCTGGGCTAACTCGAAGTATGCCCGGAGTGTAATTTGACGTGTCTTCGGCGCAAAGAGGATCTGAGAGTGACTCTGGGTTCTGCGCCGAGGTCAGCTCTGATCCTAACGTAATCTCTAAAGTGGGAGCCGAATCTATATCCGGACAGGAATTCGGGAGGGGATCGTCCAGGGTAGTTCAATCGAGGGCCTCTAGCGACGCCGCGACAGAGATTGGTCCCAGAGTAAGGCCTCCGGAGCCAGATGAGTTCTCAATTTGACCGGGGCCCATCCCGATAAGACGAGCTCACCACGGGAATCCGTAGTGTATTCAAGGCTACCAAAGGTCATGATCCGGCCTCAGGCAAAGTTCTCGATGGAGGCCAGATGACCTGTTGAATCGGCGCAAAAGACCATGATGCTTGACACAAAGACCTGGACGGGGAAGAAAAGGCCCCAAGACCGTTAGAGCAGTTGATCTAAAGATGAGCCATCAATCCTCACTACAAAAATATACACTTCCATGATGATACATGTTTGTCACAGTAGCTCATGTTTTTTGTCATGCACGTACATCCATGACGATTTTATGACAGAATGAAGATAGTCATACATGTGCTGTCGTAGAAGTGTTCCATGACATTACCAAAATTATCATCACGGAAGTGTCCACTTCCATGACGATAAATGGCGCGTCATGGAAGTGTTTTCGTCAAGGGTAGCCGACACGTGGCATCCACCGTAAAAGGTCGTCGTTAAGCTATTCGGTCCGGTTTGGATCCGATAACCTGTTAACAGCCCGGACCAATGGGGATTTTCCACGTGTAAAATTCTCATTGGCCAGATTAAACACGTGTTGGCTCACCGTTGGGACAGATGTCATCCACTCATTGGACAGGAGGCGCCTATGATACGTCGACACGTGGTATGGCCCAACAGAGGCCCATTCCGGTGAAAAGGCCGGCCCATTTGACTTGTCAAAAGGTATCGGGCCAACCCACGAAAAGCCTGTAACGGCCTGTTCGTATATAGCCCATTTACGGCCCGCTAACTCCTGGCCCATTACAGCCTATCGGAATTAAGCCCAGTAGTTTCATCTGGGCCGTCCAATATGATTCCAGCCCGTTGTAACTTACGGCCCATGTATGGCCCATGATGTTTTTCGGCCCATATGAGGCCCTTTGTAATTCTGAGACCATTAAGGGCCCGAGATGAAACTGGCCCATAATGAACAGTGTATCACTTTATACCCATTAACGGCCCATTATTCCGTCGGCCGTTTCCAGCCCGTGTTAACTTTCGGCCTTCTAAGGGCCCATTTATTCTTGGGTTAATTTCTAGAATTCGGTTAGTTACGACCCGTTACTAGCCTGTTCCATTTGTGGGCCAAATTCAGCCTGTGGTTACGTTCGGCCCGTTTATGGCCCGTTAACCCGTTGGGTTGTTTTCATAGCGTTATCAAATACGGCCTATTAACGGTCCGTTATGGTCCACGAATAGTACGGCCCATGTTTGGCGAAATGATTATACGCCCCGTAGAAGGCCCATGGATCCTACGGCCCATAGAAGGCCCATGGATCCAACGGCCCATAGAAGGCCCATGGATCATACGGCCCATAGAAAGTCCATGGATCCTATCGCCCATAGAAGGCCCATGGATCCTATGGCCCGTAGAAGGCCCATGGATCATACGGCCCGCAGGAGGCCCAAGGTTACAACAGTTTGTGTGTTGCCATGATTATTGTGGCCTAGTTACGAAAAATAGGTTATTGTGGCCACTAGAAAAACGCGGAAAAAGAATTGCAGTGACTACAAGCAAACAACTAAATAAGGAAATAAGGAAATAAATAAGCAAGCAACTAACGCTAGCCTATTATAGCTATTACACATATTACATCCACTGGGCATCAAATTCGCCACCAGTGCAAATATAGGGAACAAAGCAGCATATTACATACACTGGCCGTCAAAACTAGCCACCAGTGCAAATAAACGCGGCAACAAAACAAGTCCACAACTGAAACAACTTCAGAAGATCTCAAGAAACGTTATCCTAGGTATCCACCATGCTGGCAATAAGCTTAGGAAGCTTATTAGCTTTGTCCTGTTTCGCGCTAAAATCCTCCAACGCTTGCTATTGCACCACAAAGTATGCATCTGAATGCTCCAGGGACTTCCACAGTCCTTCCGCTTCTTGTCACAGCACAGCTGATCGATGTCTTTCAGCTTGTAGTTGAGACTCAAGAAACTGAACTGATTCAGACAGTGAGTTTGAATAGCTTGTGCAAGTGGTACTGGCCAGTAACTCGAACAGTAAACCAAGACAGGACTTTGGGTTGTCTCACTGTCTTCAAGATAGTCTTCCTTAGCTGTTTTATCAGCTTTGGTGGAGACCAACAAGGATGTCCCACGATCCTGAACCTTATCTGCATTACTTCCTTTACCATTGCTTAATAAGGCACTCTTCCCCAATATTCTGTCAGGATTCTAAAAGAAGAAACAAGCAGACACATAACATGTTTAGCATGTACTAGTATATGAAACTCATTTCGGTGAACCAGTTCATTAGTAAGGTGGACAAGATTAAACTACCAAGTCTTCTATTGCCAAGTAGTACATTATAAAAGCATCAAACAAAGATATATCAATGTCCTATGGTAACTGCATTGTCTTGCCAAATTAAAATAGAGACACGGTTCAAATCATATCAGTTCAAGAGAAAGCAACACTAAAAGAATACAAAGCGTGGGAAACTACACGGCACAACAAGATTTCAGATGGGTACCACGGGTCTACATGTACAACAACACTATTGGCCCTGTTGTGATGCTAGTAATGTGCATGATATGAGAAGTCAACTGTATACACAATTGAAATTGAAATCAACAGAGCTATTTATAAGAGCTAACCTGTTAAAGAAACATGCGTAAACATACCTGTTGTGCCATTGGAGTTTCCATTGGATCGTTCAATTTAAAAATAAGTTTGTATGAGTAAATACAGTGATACAAGAGCAAAGCAGTATGCATGATAGCAATGGAATCTTAAATGAGAACAGTTGTTCTTCAGGTTTAAGCACTTGTTCTACATGAACAGAGTACAGTAAGACGCAAGCATATAGTACTTAAAATAAAATGAGCTCATAGACCTTACCACATTCTTGGTTCGGGACCAGTACAGAACAAGGCGTTCCCAGTCATCGTCCAGTAAATGTGTCTCAGGAGAACGTAAGGGAATTTGATGAGTTTCTTTGCCAGTGAAGTACGTTTTCTTTAGGTAATTCCGATACTGCCACCAAGCATTCTTGAAGATAGCAGAGGTATTAGCACAGGTTACCTCATCCTGAGTTTCCAAATCGGTCCTTCTCTATAGAGAAAAATGGGAAAATTTGCTGTATTATAACCATCATGGAGGTAGAATGTATGGGACAAAGCAAAGTAATTGCCATGAATAACATTACTTACACATAACTCCTAGACAAACACCTGCAACTGGCATTTTCCTTCATCTTCAGTATAATATTTCCATGATGGGAAGATACGCACATAGGATTTAACAACATCAAATGCGATAGATGCTAAACTATGAATGGCTGGTTGTGCATCCTCCACAGGAATAGGTGTACTAACAGGTGGAGTTGGGGTTCGCCGTGGTAGTACTGGCGCTTTGGGCACTGGAGTTGCCTTACTAACTGCTCTTGTTTGGGAGCTCTGTGGTGGAGAAGGTGCTGTGTCAACAGGAACTGGGTTAATATCTGCTGGTGTTGGGGTTAGATTGGGTGAAGCTGGTTCTCTGTCCATCGCAGTAGGGGTAAAATCTACGAGAGTCTGGGTTATGTGTGGTAGGGCTGGTTCTCAGGCATGTACAACCGGGGTGCTATCTCCACCAAGAGGTAGCACTATTTTATTTGAAGACCGTGTTTTTACTCTGCTAGATACTGCCATCACCCGCTCCAATTCAAATGGCTGATAAACAGGAAACATAGTTGAATGTACAGGCATTGTATGAGAGACAGATGCAATAGATAGTGTGGAAAAAAGAGGGCATGAAATAGTTGACATGTATATTGTTTAACTAAAATGGATAGTAGACATAATTTCACATATATGATGTCTATCTAAACTGGATAGCATAACATAACATAATTCAAAGATATGATGACTAACTAAACAGTATCGCATGACATAATTCACATACATGTTATCTAAGTAATTAGGATCACATGATTTAATTCACATATGTGATTTATATGCTAAGCAGAGGGCATTCGCATATATGATGTATGAACTAAGAACATGGTGCTGAATATTGTGTCTATGATGTCTATCTATGCAATGTAAGACACCATATGCATGATATGAGTAGTATAACCATGCCAAGTTAGAGCATACACCTCGGGGGGTGAATAGGACTGGTCATCTGTCTCTGAATCCATCTCTGAGGAGCTATCGGGACCCAGCAAGAGATCTGCTTCGACGGGTAGCACTGTCTACTCTGAAGGCCTTGTTTTCACTCCAGATTTTTCCATCACCCACTCAAATGGCTGATTCACAGGAAGAGTAGTTTAATGTACAAACATTGTCGACAAATGGAAATGTAATGAAGAAAAGGATGGGCAAGATATCATTCAAATATATGATGCCTGGTTAAACAGGATGGCATTGCACATTTCACATATATTATGGCTGGCTCAAAGACATGAGACTGCATAATTCCCATATATGATATTGAAACTAAACAGGTGGCATTACAGAACATGTCTAAACTAAGCAGATGACATATATGATGTCGAAAGTAGGCACTGCAAGGCAACATATGCATGATATGACTAACATCATCATGCCAAGTTAGAGCAAACATCTTGGGGGGTAAATAGGAGTGGTCAGCTACGTCTTAATCCGCCTCAGAACAAATATCTTCCTCTGGATTACAATCTGGAGAGGGGGGAGGGTTTGCCATTGAACCCACTATGGAGCAATGTCTTCATTACAGTGTATTGTCGCGCAAAACTCTTCTCTTTTTCTCTACATGTTCAGCATGACTGTGTACATTATCTGACATGCATACAAAAAAATATAGTGAGATTATGTAAGGAGAGCATGCAGAAATCTACAACCAGTGGATGGATCCAAAAATAATGATAGCAGGCTGATGATTGCTTTAATTTAATAAAAAAGTATGTGATGATTGCTTTACTATTTGTTTCCAACCCAAGATGAACAACATAGGCATACCCTAGGTGAACCAGATATTAGACAAAGATACTATTCATTGCTGCCTCGATATGTGCCCCACAACTAATTTAGAACTCAAGTTTGAACATCAATTTGGACCTGACTTGGAGTCTAAGAGGTGAACAGGACAATAAAGTAGCAGGTAATATTAAGCAATGCATAACATAAGCAGAAACAAAAGAGTGCGACCTCTCTTGTGGACCCATGTACTCCTGATGTTCATCTGCTGAGTCGATGATGGTGATGCCGTTGTGGTGGGTGCCGGCGAAGTCGGTCAGAAGTCGTGATGTCTGGTTTGGTGGATGCTTCTGTCGATGGAGCAGCTCAGGTAAGGTGGACGACGTCGCGACAGGAGCAGGACAAACCACACAAAGTTTTCTTCGACACCTACCAGTGGATGATTCTAAAAACGCAGGGATAGGAAAAACACCGGAATATGATAGGAATGCACATGGGAAAGAGAGCATTTGTGAACACATGATTTCTGCCAACTTGGGTGTTTGGTTTACAGGAATTGGAGGAGCAGAGGGATGCAAAGAAACATGGCCAAAATAAAGTGAAACCATATGAAAGCGTGTACAGTTAGAATGTTATTCTGCCACTAATGCACTTCGTCTTGTTTTCTTGCATAGGATTTTGAAAAGTAGGTCCAGGTGGAAGTTTTGCTCCATTCCTTTCAACAAAATGCATGAATTATTGAATAGTAGAGTGCCATAGGAAAATTTCCTATTGCTATGTTTTTCCGTTGAACCAAAATAGCCCTAATGGATCGACATGAATGTAGAGTAATAAGTGATGCGACAAGTCTACAACCTCTTTGCCGTAGCCGTGTCGATCTCAGCATCATTGGGTTGGTCGCTGAAGAAGTTGAGGCAGAGGTGGTTGTCGGAGGTGTGGAGGAAGATCTGAGAAATCTGTAGACGGCGTCCAGGGCACTGCTCTGTTGTGATGGATCGTTCCGTCGTTGGAGCAGCTCCGGTGAGCCGTAAGACGTCGAGGCTGAAGTAGCACAAGACAGACACCGTTAATCTCAAGTGGGATTCTAATAGCATATCCTATAGATGATGTAAAATACATTACCAAAAAGTGATAGATGTAAAATTTACATCACCAAAAACCACTTGACTACAACACATGAGGTAAAAACTGTTGACTCTGAACTTAACTGTCGAAACTGAAAGTTACTATAGAATCTGAATGTTATTGTCGAAACTGAACGCAATGGTAGCAGAGAGGCACTTCACATGTAGTTTACGGAGGGCCTACAGTTCATGTTCAACCTGCACCCCCCTGAGCCGCCAGCCAACACCGGCCGAACCACTGGCCCCCGCGCCGCCTCGCCGCCCCGAAACAACTCCCAACCGCCGATCCGCCGCCGCCTCGCTGCCCCGAAACAACTCCCCACCGCCGGTCCGCCGCGGCCCCGACCTGCCCTCTAGGCCCCCCTCCCCCGCGCCGAGCTTTTTCTCCGGTGATCCCCATGCCACCGCCCCACCACCACACCCCCCACCGCTCCACCCCGAGCCCTAAGATAGATAGTGGGGTACCTCTCCGGCGAGCCCCCCTCCCCGCTGCGGGTGGTTCTTCCTTAACTCCGGCGAGCCCCCACCCCCTGAAAATCGACTGACCCAAAAGTTGATTCAGTTGACTGAATTGTACCTAAATCGGAGCAGAGCAGCAGCACGAGCGAGGGGGAGAGCAGCAGCAGCAGCTCGAGCGAGCGAGCGAGAGCCGGAGCAGCAGCAGCAGCAGCAGCGTGAGCGAGCAAGCAAGAGCTAGAGCAGCAACAGCAGATCCGGCTGGTATGGACGCCGCCGCCGAAGGGGCCTCGCACTGGGGGAGAGCCGCCATGGAGATGTCGCCCGCGATGCCGGCTTCGAGGTAGCCGCTCCATGTGGGTGCGGGATGGAGCACCGTCGGCGCTAGGAGGTCGAGTTAAGGAGAAGGTGTGATGCGATGAATGTACAACCTCTTTGGTGGCGCCGAGTAGGCCTCGGCTTCGTCCGAGGAGTCGGTGAGGATGTTGCGGTTTCGGTGGAGCGGGATAAGGAGGCGCTGTGGGGATGGAGCAGCCACGATAGATGAGGCGATCATTGGAGCAGCTCCTTGGAGGTGGAGGACGGGGTGGCTGAACCGGCGGGACGTCGAGATGGACGATGGATCCTCATCCGGGGAGGTGGATGAGGGCCGTCGAGCTATTGCGGTGGAAGAGGCTCCGGCTGGGCAGCGATGATGTGGCGGACGGAGGAGGGTGGGGTTTCGCGGCTGGAGCGGAGAGGTTGTGGCAGCCTGGGATTTCGAATGGCGACAAGGAGGCGATGGGAGGGGGGAACCATGACTTAGGGACGCGCTTGTCCAAAATGTAGGGTGTGTTACAAAAGTACCCCCACCGATTTGAACTAGCGGCTCTTTCGGCTCAGGGTTAGAAGGGGGATTTCGCGTGTTGGAATGTGGCAGCTGGAGGGAGTTTTCGCGCACGTTGTAATTTCGGGATAGCAAGGAGCGGGTTGTGAAGGCGCCAGTTTTGGGAGCACGATATCTGAATTTTCGGGGTATAACATGGTGCGGTTTGAATTTTAGGGATGAGCCTAACGTGTAATATTGTACTTGTATATACCAAATCAATTCGCACTTCCCTCAACGAAAAAAACGAAAAAAATAAAACTATTCACACCACACAAAGAGAGAGTCTTGTCCCGTTTTACTATACAAATGCTATTCAAAGCTATGAATCCATGTTATGTCCAATTATTTTTTTTCGCTGGCTGTATAAGGCTACTCATAGTGGGGAGTATCATATAATAGTATCATGCATATGATACTACCTCCATAGTGCATACTATCATAAAGTAGTATCATCGATGATCATATTTATTGCCATGCATGACACAAAGTAGCATAGCATTTAACATGATACGGTATCTACCTTTGTTACTCTAATCCTGTCTCTTATCTTCAATTACGTGCCACATAAGCATGTATGCTAGTCCCAAGTGCATGTTACCGGTTATGTTACTCCCACTATGGCCAGCCTAATGCATGTAACCTACTCATACCAACATTTTAGTGCATTCCAAATGTCTATAGTACTGCTGCAATTCGAACTAAATTTGAATTCATTTCTATATTTCAATAAGAATCTACAATCATGATTGTTGCCAACTTCAACCATCATTCGTGTATTACCTTAACAACACACCACACGATTACTATGGAGATAGAAATGAACTATGTGTACTATATGAACTCCAATTCAATTTTTTGAATACACTTGATGTTGATTCCAAATAATAGTACATTTGATGTACTAACTAGATATTCATAATCTAAACCATGTTCCATACGTACACCGTGTTTATCACACAAAGTATAGTGCCCCACCCCCTACATTATGACAAGTATTTTAGCCCTGAGCTACAAAAGCCACACATTAGCCCAAATTATAATCAATGTTCTGCATTATGATATCTTCTTCAAGTATCCGTATCCACTTTTTTATAATGAATTATGATATTTGTTTGTCTTTTACACCTTCACGATCCTCTTCTCTTTGTAGCTAGCTAGCGCTAACTTTCTATCGTGCATGCACACGCCCGCCCCCTCTCACCCTCCCTCAGCGTTCCCTCCATTGCGCACGTTCGTTATTTCTCTTTAGGTCATTCCCCCGCGCTGTGTGTAGGCCCCTCGGCTCCTTCTTTCCGGCACACACCGGTCGATATACCTCTCTAGCCAAGTGTGCCTACCACAAACACATACTTCCCCTCTTCTCTTCTCACCGTCCATGCCCCCTATGTCCAATACGGTTCCACGCAAGTGCACACTCCCACACCTCTTTTCATCGATCTCATACTCGCACACTCCTCCCCCCTCGACATAGTAGGCCTCTCGCACCACCTCCTAGCCGCACCCCTCTCCCCCTGTCTATCTCTCCGGACCTTATTTGCTTCCAACACATGCATGCATGTATACATACCGATCTCCCTACATATAGCTAGGTCGACTATAATTCTTTTTCCCCACGCACCCATAGACTTACCTCACTAGTTATGTCTCTCCCTTTCTCGGACACACGACGGTTGATCTTCCTATGCAGTTACGTATGCTTACCACAACCATATCGTCTCCCCTCATCATCCTTGCATACCTCCCGACCCGTCTCTCACATGCACGTGCATAGACAGACAGACATCCCCGGTGCTCTCTTATTGATATTGCACTCGTACCCTCTGTTTGTCTAGCAGGCCTCTCCCACCATTTGTGAGATGCCACTCCACCACGAACCCTCCGACACCCTAGCTTTGTCTTTCTCCCAACCTTATTCCTCTGCTACACATATGCATGGATGCCGATTGATCTCTCTCAATACATAGCTAGGTCTCTCTCCTTCTCCACACGTATACTAGTCGATCTACCTCTCTATAGTTAGGTCTCTGCCCCCTCCCCCCCACACACCGATATTCGAACGTTGTAGGTAGGTATCCATGCCACAGAGAAAAATTGCACCTCTGCCCTCTCAAATTCCAGTAGGCCAGCCGCCCTGTATCTTTGACGTGGGCAAGCACAAATTCGATGGCACTCTTTATCGATCGCGCAGCCACACACTTCATCCCTGTTTTCGATTCTATCGATATCTCACGCTGATGATCCCTCCACTCTCTTCTCGTGGATCGCTCCCTCTATATATGATATATCCATGACTCTGTTTCACACACATTGCATATGTTACATTTTTTTGTTTGAGAGATCATCAACACATTGCCTCTGTTTCGCACAAACCATCTCTCTCACACCCACCCACATACGTACCTGCACCTAAAGAAGAGGTGCACACATGACGCACGTACTCACGTCTCGTTCCCGGCCACACCCGCGCAGGTACACAGTGGAGTTCGTTTCTGTATGAAAAGGCAGCCCATGTGATAATTTGACGCGTGTAGTGGTTGTTTACTCGAAGGAGGGTCGTGTACCACGCGTAGACGGAACAAAGTTCGACTTGACGCATTAGTATTAAATAAAGTTATATATTCCTCAATGGCACGTACAGAATATAGAACGATTGTCGTGGGGAATATGGAAAAATCTGCTCCACTATATACAATGGAGTGTGCCTGCCGGGGTTTGTCTCTCGTCACACCATCTCACACAAGGCGGCGGTAGCCTCTCTCTCTCACCGTCGGTCAGTGATCCGGCCGCATCCCGTCCATCGGCGGAAAGGGAGGATGTGCATCGTTTCTCCATTCGACAGTGTTGAGGCAGCACGTCCTGATCTGCCGGACCCGCCGTTCTCTCTGACCAAGCTCCGGCGACGCAGGGCCTTCGCCACTTGCTCGCTGCCGCAGTATGGGCAGATCCCGGCCGCCGGCGCCCTCCTAGTTTCATCCCGACGACCCTCAGGTACAACTTCCTCCGGCCTTGCTCCACTACCCATCTTCCCACGTTGTTGCATGTGGAAAATCCTGGATGTGGATCTTCTTTAGTTGTTTGCTTAAAACGCATCTCGGTCGGCGTACTTTCCATCTTGCAATCTCGTCCTCAAACCATTTTTGATAAACCACCATGCTGCTATCTTTCCCTTATTACATGGAATATGTTTCTTTTTTGTCGGCGTATGTGTCTTCAACTCAAGTTATAGGGCAGTAATTGTTTCCTTTCTACCTCCTTTTGCAAACAGGGTTGGCCATTTCACCTCGTTGCTATTGTGACCTTTTGGTGAATTGCACAAATCACTTTTATCTTATGAGTGTTTTGTGCAGTTCCGCCAAACTGTCACACCGGCAATGTTTTTACATTTCTGTGGGACTGCAGAAAGGGAGATTGGTTTTGCTATTCTCCTCATCCAACTCCGTGCCTAATCTTCTCCAACAAGTAGTTAGTTCTAAAGAGAGATTGCAGAGGTGATCGGCTTCTATTTGTCTGTGTTATGTTTCATCATCTAGTTCCACTATTATTGTAATCACAGTGACTGGATATCTTTGCAAACAAGGATGGTCAGCTCGATTTTAGTGGAGCTGCACAAAATGATCGGATTGTGGTGTCCTCCATACACCTCTTTTTTGGCTACAGCGCTGGGTGAAACTAGCTGCCAACCAATGAACACTGTGCCCAGGAAATGGAGCCATGCCTACGAACAACATCGATCAATTATATATTTTTCTTTATTTGTACACCTTCTCACAACTTTGTCTTTAGTTGTGATGTGAATATTGGTGCTGATCTGCGAACCATTGAGATGCATTAGCAGCCATGGTAGTTTCATTTGTATTTGATGGAATGTTGCAACGAGATAATCTTGAGACAAGAGGACACATGAATCCTAAGTTGCAAAAAAAAATCCTGCAAGAACCAAAGTTGAAACCTTCATAGCATCACAGTACCATTTCATTAAAATTATGCGTACATATAAACAAATCCTGAAGGATTGATAGCAATGCCAGAAACAATTCAACTTCCTTTCGCCGACATGTGGGACATCCTTCATCCGGCTCCACCTGCCATGTAGCAATATTGAGTGCACAACTGCAGGGAAAGACTCACCCCGGTCGTTGCGTCGCAGTAGTAATGACTAGTGAGCAGTCAAATCACAGAGCCGCACCTTCGCCACAGTAAGTTGCTCGGACGAAGCAACCATCATTTCTCTGTTCGTTGAATCTGCCGGTACTCCCATATTCCCAGAGTAATAAGTTGCTCGGGCGAAGCAACCACCACTTCACCTTTCCCAAAGTAAGTTCTAGTACCTCCTTTTTTACTCTAGAAACGACCACATGCGAATATTGGACTGTAGCAGCACAACAGCTGAATCAAAAATCGAAACCAACCAATGAACTACTACTAATGGTGAGCGTTTGCTAGTATCATGTACTCCGTCTGTCCATGTACTTCCTCCATTTTTATATACAAGGCCACAAACTTATATTGTAGGTACCAAGGTAAAATTAAATGCATACTTTGCAAGTCAAACTTTTTCTCCATTCACTAGGATCATTAATACGCAACATGCATGCAAGGAAACTGAGTGGAGGAAGTAGCTAGTGTCATTATGATGGCATGCATACACGTATTAAACATGTTGCTAGTACGAGGAAATATCATTAATTCTTTCCTCGATTACTGTTGGTGGCCTTGTATAGATGCAAAACGTATATCCCATAGTGGCCTTGTATAAGTAAATGGAGGGAGTATATAGGGCTTAATGTGTTTTCTGAGATTAACTTTGGCCCTATTTGGATCCATGGGTTAGAGTTAGTTTGAGCTAGTTGGGGCTCATATAGCCCTAAAGTATCCAAGCATGAGGGTTAAATTGGAGCAAGTTGCACCGAACCCACCAAAAAAAACTATACCACCCAAGAGGTGCTAATCGGAGATAGTTCTTGTGACACCCCCAAAATCTTGGCCTTGTTTTTATTTATTAAAATGTTGCCAGGAAATAAAACTTTTCCAATTGTCAAGTTTTACCTTTTGTGATTTTGGATTTGTGCCTCTTGTGGGAAAAAACCTTCAAAGGTATTGTTGGACTTGATTTCTCTCTATAATAAAACAATTATTTATATCAGTGGATTCAAATGTTGCAAGATTTACTTTCTCAAAACTTTGTTCTTATAAAATGATTTTCTTTTGCATTTGGAGCCTATTTGCACTACAAACATTTGGCAAATGCATTCAAAAAATTTCACCAAAATTTGGGGATGTCATGTGAGTTTTCCCCATCACTTTTATGCAAAAACATTTTTTTGGTCATTGGAGATTTTGAGCTCCACATCAATTTTTCAAATCTGGTCCAGTAGGTATTTTACACTACAACCCATTTAAACATTTCTTTAAAATTTCTTCCAAGGGTTTGAAGATGTCAATGGATGCATACAATTCATCTTCAAGCAAAAACCCAGTAATGTTCTTTGAAAAATTTAAGTGAATCATCTTCATTTCCATTCTGGTCCAGATTGGTGATTTGTACTGCAACCCATTTTTATTTTGCTCTAATACCTTTGAGCTTTTTCCTACCTATAGTCCTCCCTACCAAACTCTTAAGTCCAGGAGATTGGACCCTTTGGCATATTTTTGGTGCATGCAATGTCAGCCTTTAGTTTCTCCCCAAAACTGGTTTTCTAAAATTCTTGCACTATCAACTTTCTGTTTTTGCCAAACTAATCTTACCACCATCTTCTGCATCGAAAGAGACACTGATCTGGAGGTTTTGGCCACTCCAAGAGTTGCCTAAGTGCATCTGGCATTCTGTCGAACACCTGGTGTGCACAGTCCTTTTTGGCAAGCTCTCTGTTTTGCATTATGGGCTTGAACCCCTGACCTACCCACCTTGTCCACTGAGTGCCTTGTTACCCCTGCCTCCATCCTGTGCAGTGCCAGCTCCACCCTCGAGCTCTAGAGCGCGTTGGCATTTCGTCGAACAGGTGCCGTGCGTGCTCTGGGCGCGCCCAGAGCGCACGTTTTGCACGCGCGCGCACTACGCCGACACACCGCACTGCCGCCCTCGTTGCGTCCCATCTCTGACCCCTGCTCGCCTGCCGAACCCCGCCACGCACTCGCCCTCTCTCCAGTACACTCCAAGCTCCCCCTGGCACCCTGCAGCGCCGCCTTGGCAGCACGCCGGCGTCGGCAGCAGATTCCGCCGCTGACAGCGCCACCCAAACCGCCAGCGCACGCTAGCTGCCCCAGAGCACAGGCCGTTCTTATCCTCCTGCTCGTCGGCACGCGTTCGTCGCCGCCACGATACCCTGCAACTACAGGAAAGTGGTCGCCGGCGATCTTATCTTCTGCCGCCGCGGAGCCAGCCTCGTCACGTTATAAAAGGGAACCCCGAGCTCGTTCAAGGCTTCAGGCGACATCAGACACTCCCCGTAGAGCTTCCCACGCAGTAGATCGACCCGTAGTGGCCATCTTCCTCAACTCCGGCCAGCTCGGCCGCCGCCAAGCCCCGGTGCGATTCGTCGCAACCAGGCGCCCTTTCGCCCAACCAGCGCCACCAAGAACTTCCCCGTAGTCGTGCGGAGCTGCCCAGCTACTCAACTTCGATCGAGGATCACCGGAACCCAAATGTCACTTCACCACCGTAGCTTTTCTCCGCCGCGGAGCTCGCCGCTGCCGATTCCTACCACCTCCGTCGACCCAACCACCACCTAGAGGACCGCCTCGGTCTAGCCGTTCCATCCCCGCCCTTGGATGCCCGTGAGGCGCTGCCGTTCGTCGACGGCGATCGCCGGAGCCCCGCTCCCGTCGGGCAGAAGAGAGGAGAAGGAGGGAAGAAACGGTCAAACCTGACCAGTGGGCCCTCTGGACCCACTGTCAGTGACCCACGCGACCGCTCCCTCTGTTTAAGTGAAGGCGCAAACTCCCGAGTGCGTCTCCTCTACTGCGAAAGCGTATTTTCTTCTGAATCGTTTTCTTTTCTGGTTTTATTTAAAAACAGAGATTTGACCAAACTTTGACTGGCTATAACTTTTAAAATAAAACTCCAAATGAGTTGATTCTTTTTCCTACCTCTCTCAATTTTCATCTAGTTTATTTTAAGATTTATTTCAAAAATATTTGAGACAACTTTTGGTACTGTGTTTGAAATATTTGTTATTTGTGTATTTGGCAAAATAGGATTTTTGGAGGAAAAGGAAAGCTTCCAATAAGTGCATCCTTTGCATACTCTTGAAGGCAAGCATTTCTGAACTCTGGCATAATATTTTTGTTGTGGTGTTTTGATACGATCACAACACCTTTGGACTTGGAGTATGTGATAGCTTTATGTATCGATATGGTCTCGTGCATGAGTGCACTTTGGAGTTGTTTTGTGGTCAGCAATGGATACACTAGTGATTTGGGTCATCCTCGTGAGCTTCTCTTGCACACCGGTAGGAAGCCGGGAAAGTCGTGGTCTTGGGTAGACACGATCTTGTCCCTAATCCCTCGTCGAGACGAGTATGCCCGGCATGGCATGGTGAGGCTCGAGGAGTGGTGATTTATCTCACTAGTAGTAATGTTGTTGGTGGATATTGGACCACCTGAGTCGGTTGTAGACCGAGTCTTGATCAATATCTTCCTTCTTTGTCGGTACCACCACTTGTCCCTGCAGGGGACAGGGTATGGTTCAGTAGGTTGTCAACCCCTTTCCAAAGCACACACCGTACAGAGAGGCCGTGATGAGGGTCCCATGGCCATGGATTAAAGCCAGTCATCCGGTCCGGGGGCATGGGTGTTTCGGTTGTAGCCGAAGGGGGTAGCTCCCCCAGTTTGCGCGCGGTATAAATTTTGTGATCCCATGCTACGTCGAGGTTGTAGCCTCCCCACTTAGAGTTTTGCTTGGCAGGTGTCGTGGGTGATTCCAGACACTGGTGAGTTAAGCTGGTGTGTGCAGGTCAGGTGTGTTTTCAATTAAAAGACCGTAGACGGAATTAGTCCCGAGGGACTAAGTAAACCCGTTACTCGTGGAAAATGGTACTCCCTCTGTAGAGGATATATCCTGTTGGATAGTCTTGTCCTTGAGTAAAAACCACAGTCTGAGTTGAGTCTCAGTAACGGTATTCGGATGGAGAACGATTTAGCTGGAACGTAGTAACGGTATTCGGATGGAGATACGGCTTGACTAAATTATCGGTTTTCGGATGGAGAAACGACTGTACTAAATATTGTTTATGAGTATGGCACATATGGATTGTGATCTTTATTATTTTGGACTAACCATTTATATTACGTATATTATTGGGTATCCCTGGGATGGTTCTACCTCCTGGATATTCACTGTGATTACTCTCTTATAATCCCTTTATGAGACGTCGCGCAGACGTCCGACTGTGGCGTGTTCTTATTTCTTACTTTATATATAAGCCGTTTATGTGGTGTCGCCCCGACGCCCGACTGCGGCATTATTATTTCTGCATTTTCCGCTCGAGGAGTCATTCAGACACTCGTTTGGCACCAGTATTACTATTCTTCATTTTCCGCTCGAGGAGTCATTCAGACACTCGTTTGGCACCAGTATTACTATTCTACATTTTCCGCTCGAGGAGTCATTCAGACACTCGTTTGGCACCAGTATTACTATTCTGCATTTTCCGCTCGAGGGGTCATTCAGACACTCGTTTGGCACCCAGTATTTTGTTTTGGTATATTTTTAACCATATGTGTGCATCTTGGTCTTTCGTATATTTCGTGACAGACGTGTGATCATCTAATTAACCCGGAGCATGTTTGATATATTATACCCGTGTTCTTAATGTTTGCGAGTACATTCAAACGTACTCACTGGCTTGTCCCTGGCTATTGTCTTGGCCAGATTCCTCACTTGGAGATGAGCACCGTGGTGACAACCTCGGAACCTACGTGTTGACATTTGCAGCCTCGCGAAGATAGGAGTTATCCTGGTCAGCTGTTCTTGTGGGAAAAGGAGTCCCATAGACGCAGATGTATCCAACCGCTTCCGCCCTCAACCACTAGTAACCAAGTGTTGTACTCCTAAGCCTAAATGGTCTTGTACTACATATTTTTGTACTTGCTTGGAATTCTTGTATCAAGTTGGTGCCTCATCAGCTAACAGTAATCCTGGGGCTGGTGAGCACACAGGCCGTTATTCTGGGAATTTATATCCCAAAATCCGGTTGTGACAGTTCTCATTGGGCCCACTGAAAAATCACTTTTCTCTCTCCATCAAGTGCATTTATTTTCAATCTAACCATGTCACCCAAACACCTCTTTGGCTACAGTTAGTTCAGGGTTAGTCATGAGTTAGTCTAACCACTAGCTAAGTTAGAGTATCCAAACAAGAGCAGTATAGGACATGCAAGTTGCTCAAAGCATACAGTCAAATCAGTATGTGTAAGGATCTTTTTTTAAATAGAACGTGAAAGGATCTTCGAATGATATAATTTTCAAATTATATAAAATCTTATCAATAGTCAAAGGCATCCCCGAAGAATACATTAGGCCCTATATAAAATCTTATCAATAGTCAAAACCAAGTGTTACTACTACACCAAACAAGTTAAAAATGAGAAATTGGACCCACTCACAGCAAGGCACGCCTGTCTCGTTTGGTCCGTCGGTCAAAGTGCTTCCTCTTCTTGGCATTACAATAGAGTACAGTAATTTTTTTAGAATGCACTTGGCATGTCGCTAACATGTGATGAGTTAACTGACCTCAATAGATGGCAAAAACGCCAGCCCGCCGCACTTTGAGAGAAACGAGGAGCGAGAAGCGATACGGGCTGCTGGATTACTAGAGCTCGGTGTCGCACGGAGGCCAAGAAATATGGTGATAGCGTGGGTTGGCCATGTACAGTATGATGTAACTACACTGGGCTGCCGTGTTTCGTACTCTTCCGGTCTACTGTGGAGATGATTGGTTGATTTTATATCGCTGAATAATATAAAATATTATGAGTGCAGACGCTCCCCCATGAGGTTCCTTGCTCCTTCTCGGTCGTCGGGTGTGCATGTAATGCTATTAATTAGCAAATGAACAATCTTGTTTCTTGACATATCAACCAATAAGAGATGTGGGCGTGCATGTTTTCAATGACTCGAGACTACCAAACACGACATGCAGTGGTTAGTTCATTGCATGCAATGCTATTAATTAGCAAATAAACATTAAGTTCTCTTGTTTTTCCCTCCTTGGTCATGGTGCACAACCAAAGATGACTTATTCACCTGACGGAGGGAGTAATATAAAATATTATGAGTGCAGACGCTCTACCGCAAGGTTCCTTGCTCCTTCTCGGTCGTCGGGAATCTATGAGGATAGAATCTATGAGGTGAGTGTTTGGTTCAATCCACACCTTAGTCAAGCCACACTTGGACCCCACATGGCATACACACAAAAATAAGGCAGGATTCCCATAGGCTTGCCAACTTATGGCTCTCATTTTGATGAACTAACCTTAGGCAAGCTTGGCAAAAATGTGTGGCAAAGTGTGGCAATGCTAGGCCTAGAACCAAACAGCCCCTTTGCCACAACTAACCTTAGGCAAAGTGTGGCAGCCACAAAGAGTGTGGCTATGGCCACCACAAGTTTGGCAAGATTTGGCAAAAAATTGAGCCTATGACATGTGGACCATATGACTAGAGAAGTGTGGCAAGCCACAAGTGTGGCAATGAACCAAACACATGTCTAAGATGTTGTGGCATGACTAAGGTTAGACGTGGCAACCTTAGGCTGGGAACCAAACATTCCCTATGTTCTTCCACTTTTTTTACGTGGCAACCTTAGATTGCCAGAAGTACTACTGTAGTACCATCATTATTGTATGACTTCCGGAAGAGGATAAGAGTCAAGCACAAGGTCACCTACTAACCTAGTACTACTAAATGAACTGCTGCACAGTTAATTAATATAGGCGGCTCTTGCAGTGGCACATCATTAACACAGTGTTGTTGCAGTAGCAAGTACTCTCTTCGTAAAGAAAAATAAAGGATTGGAGTGGCATGTCCACTTGAATCCCATAGCATTAACACATTGTTCCCCTAAAAAACCAAAGTGTTTGACACAGGAAAAACAAAGGAAGTGAAAAAAAAGTTGGGTGGATGCTAGATTGCGAACTAACACATGATTACATGGGAAAAAATCTTATAGCATTCTATCCTATGAATCAAACGACCAATGAAGGTAGCACGGTGCTGCCTCTCATCGACCTCCTCTGCAGGAGTTTTCTTCTAGTAGTGGCAGAGCTTAGGCCAAGGACACAATTGATTTTCATGTAGAGCTCGATTAACTCAACTATGTCTCCTAGCTAGCAGTGCCCACCTGCAAATGAGCGCTACTATGAGCTGCGCGACAATGATAGAGGCTCTGTGAGGACCAGAGGTAGGCGAGCGACAAGTCGATGAGGTAGACCGACGACCCCTTGAGCTTGAAAGGCACCCGCATGATCTCCTCTCCTTGTAGGGAAGGTCGGGGTCCATTGGGCACATCTCCGATGACATCCGCGGCTTCCGACAACGTCGTTGCCATTTCATTAGTGTAAATAATTAGTCAATTCCTAGTCAACAATCAAAACCGCCTAAACTCTAACATGTGAACACTAAAACTGCTCAAGGGGTGATATACCCGGTTTTAGAGATTTGAGGGTAAAAATCATACCAAAATTGACTTTGGGGTGTTATTTGTCCATCGACTTACATTTGAGGGTGAAAAATATACTTCTTTCAATGGTCCGCTGGTCAGAGTATTCTTTTTAGATTTATAACATGTGGGACCGAGTGTGAACGAACCGACCTCAATCGACGGCAAAATCGCCTGCCGGACGCACTTTGAGAGAGACGAGGAGCAAGAAGCGATACGGGCTAGTCGTGTCACGCAAGAAAATGGTTGGTCTCATGTTTAAAACTTGTTGTACTATAGTAGAGGTAGATGTAGTGTAGACGTAGATGCAGATGTAGATGTACATGTTGATATGTAGAGATAAGTGAGACTCACCAACGGTCACCAACGTAGGCCGAGTACATGCACGAATCACCCACAAAAAAGGAGTACGTGCACGAAGAGAAAAATTGCACGCACGGACGCACGTACTCTATGTCTCATTCCCTAACACACCCGCGTGGGTACACGGTGGAGCTCATTTCTGGATGAAGAGGAAGCTCACATGATAATTTGACGCGTTTGGTAGTTGTTCACTTAGTGGAGGGTCGGGAACCACGCGTGGACGAATCAAAGTTCGACCATGAAGCGGTGGCGTGTTTGTTTTTAATTTTTACTTCAATGGAACGTACACAGTTTTTTTCTTAAATGGCATGTGAATCGTGCACATACTCAATGACGGAGCACGGGATGGGATGGTAGCCATGGACATGATCGGCCCTTTTTGGAGACTACTACACTGGTACTTTGATGTACATTTTGAAAAAAAACTACTACTTTGATGTGTCATGTCAACTCGCAGAACAATGAGAAGCTTGCTTACTATGCCCTCTACATAGCCCACACTTTGTACGGCTAGTTATAATGGGAGTAACTTAGCGCACTCCAAGAAAATTTTTCTTATGTGGAAAGTAGTTAATGAGAAGTGGTAACATAATATGTTCCTGTAACATAGTGTTTCCCAAGACAAGATGAGTCTACAAGCTAATAAATGAAGCTATCATAACATTAGTATGTTAGTCCCTCCTTTCCGGTTTATAGGGCTTATCTCAAAATCTTAGTTTTTCCATTTTATAAGGATCAATTTGGTTGTTCCCCATCACAAGTTTAGATTTCAAGGTGCATTAAATAATTGCATGCAAGTATTAAGAGAAAATTGACCAATGCATGTACTTTATGCATGCATGCATTGCAATTAATACAATGGTAAACATAAATTTTTGAGGAAAACAAGAGAATTAATTTGGTGCTTTTGCAAATTACAAAAAGTATTCCACCACTCATCATCTACCTTGGTTGGTGAGATTTTCGAATTGAGCCCTATAAACCGGAAAGGAGGGAGTAGTAACATAGACTAGTGTCATATGCATGAAACTAGTGAGTATGGGAGCACATGATATTTCCCCGTCCGGACCGATCCCAAGTTGGCTTGTCACCTTCTTGGCCCACCAAAAACCCCTCCCTCCTCCCGCGCGCGCTTCCCGCCCGGCGCCAGCTAAGCCCACCGCTCCACATTGATGGCAAGTCAGGGCGACGCGACCTCTCACTGCTTCCGTCGTTGAAGCGGCGCGCCGACCGAGGGCACCGCCCGCTGCATGCCTGGGATTCAGACTACACAGTGGAGAGTAACTTTTGAGCAAGTACTACAATTAGATGACATAAGCAGGATATAATGATTTAAATATAGTATTTGTGCTTAGTTGAAGGAGAGAGAAGAGAAGCGGGTTGTAAACTTGTAGACGGTTGTAGCAGGAGCTCCAACATACTTTGTGAGACAAAAGGTGGGGCCATTATTAATGATATAGTATTATACTAAAGGGACTAACTATTGTACTAGCATGCTATTTGGTTGGTTCTAGATGATGTGTCAACTTCATATAGCCGGATGTTGGCTATACTATTACCAATGCTCTAAGTGTGGTGTGAGTGGGACTAAAGTTGAGTCCCATACTGCTAGGTGAGTGTGAGTTGCACCACTTTATAATGTGATCTATTCTAGCATTTGCATGAGCATGATAATAGGAAACCTACACGCGAGCTCTTCGGGAATGAGCCTGTCCCAGGACAAAAGCTATGCACGTGGTCTATATTTTTGTTGGTCGGAAAATTTATTAAGTCATTAATTAATAATTAACAGACGCCTTAATTACTCACCCGTTTCTGATTCTTTTGGATAGCGGGGCTATTATTGACTTGGACGTGGGGTTTGGGCCAAAGGGCTACTATTATACTTGGTCTTACTCACACGACCGACCCCTAGCTGCCGCTGTATCATATGGTTTCGCACCGTTCCAGATCTTAGCGCCGCCATGCAATTCTTCTCTAGCCCTCCTTCGGGCGTGCACCGCGAGAAGGGACAACAGTCCTCAGAACCCCGCCTTTCGTAATCCTGTACGGGAGAGGGGCGATCAGGTTTTTGGGGAGCACACTCCTGTGAGTGCTGCCAGCGACGACTTCCTCACAATAGCCTTCTTCCCCGACCTCGGTAACCTCTTCATCAACGACATGACTGACAACATCAACCACAGCGGTTCTTCTCCCGCCGTATAGTATGTGATTCTGTCCTCCTGGTTTAGTCCGCATCATTACTTTTATCTTTGCAATTGTCATCATGATCTATTTACTGTTGATTCGGATTAAATCTCATAGTAAATTTCTCATATATTCAACAATCCAATCCAAAAACCTGATTATAGGAAATTTACTCCGAGTGGTTTTGCTGTGCTTTTGAATCCGCCTACTTTGAAGGGGTTGCAATATAAAAGGTGGCGCACAAGAGAAGTATATTGGTTTCAGATCATGTACTGCTATGACGCCACTAAGGGTAAGCCTGAGGGCGATCTTCATCCTACACAGCAGGAAGCTTTTGACAACATGGATACCCACTTCAAAGCCGCAATGCTGAGTGTTCTTGACGACTCCATTGTGGATTCATATATGTCATTTGACAACGGCAAAGACATGTGGGTTGTGCTCGAGGCCACGTTTGGGGCCTCGAGCGCTGGCAACAAGTTGTACGTCATGGAGCAATTCTGTGACTACAAGATGACTGATGAGCGCTCTGTTGTTCAGCAGACTAATGAGATACAGTCACTCGCTAAGGAACTTGAGTACTTTAAGTGTGTATTGCCGGACAAATTTGTTGCTGGAACCATCATTGCCAAGCTTCCACCTTCGTGGAACAATTTTGCTACTTCTCTGAAAAACAAGAGACATGAGTTTTCCATTTTGGATCTCATTAGCACTCTTGATTTTGAAGAGAAGGCGAGAGCAAAAGACAAACGTGCTCGGGTCGCTGAGGGAGCTTCTAGTGCCCACATGGTACATGAGAAGAACTTCCAGCCCAACCAACTCCAAAACAACAAGAACAAATCTCAGGGGAACGGCAAGTTTGATGCAAAGAACAAGCCGTCACATTCTACCAACTTAAAGAAGAATTCTCATAACGGGAAGGGAGACAAACCTCAATTTTGGTAGCACCACACAAAATTATATGGCTGCATCTACCTGCTGTCAGCTAACCTCATGGTGCTCCAGGTATTCCTACATTCGTAACTAGGTACAATGACCACCGCAAGATGAAATAAGCTTATTCGTACGTTGACTTGCTGATTGCAGTGCGGAACGATCCTGTCATGTGTGGAGGAGCAAACAAGCAGTGCAGCCGAAGGTGGAAATCAACTAAGGACTTATGAAATTATATATAATCTTCCTCAGGCAGGTCGGTATCCCCTTCGTCCAGATGATCATGTTTTTTCATGCCGAGCTATTGATATGTGCTACTGTTTTGCAACACCGTTTAAGCATAGCTATTGTTTTCCTATCTTTTTAGATTCAAGAAAAAGAAGACAATTTCAGGCGAACTACACAATATGGACTCATGTTGAGTCATCTCTATTGCCTTATGTGTTTGCTACAAATGTGTCAGCATCAATTGCAAGATGAGGCAGCTAGCTAGCTGTGGAGTTGCCAACGTGCTCAAAGTGCTTGCAACATTGAGAAGAAACAAGCATGCCCAGGAAATTAATGCGTGCGCAGGGAGGCCCTTTGCTCAGAGAAGCATCGACCGATTTTCTTTATTTCCACACCTTCTCACAGCTTTGTATTGGTTATAGTATGGTGAATCATTGAGATGCATAAACATGATGAACTTTTGTTCTTCTGAATGTTAGTATGCATACCATATCTTCTGAAGCTTAGTTTAATGTGAATGTTGACTAGCCTGTGAACCTTCACAATCTAGTAACTATATTGTAGGCCTGTTATTTGACACCTCACTTTGCCGCGCTATGCGACCAGTGTGAGTGTTTGCATCCAGTACCGCATCCTCTAATTTGGTGGATGCCAAGTTGAAAAAGGTTACCGATGAGTAGCCATAAGCTGGAGGCGTCTCTTTTTCTTTTCTTTTGAATGGGATAAGCTGGAGAGTGTCTCGGCCTGCCTCTAGCACAAGGCCCTCCAGTACGAAACATGGGCAGCCAACTCGGCTGATACAAAAGCCTATCCATCTTAAAGCCCATTTTTTTTGTTTTTCGCGAGGAGAAGCCCATATTTCTTGAAGAGGGGGAGATCCCAGAAAAACCCTCCTTCCTCCTCGCTTCCACTTATACTGCAGCTCGCTCCCCCGCTTCCGTCTCCCCCAAATTCCCCCCGCTCCCCATCTTCCTCACTCGTCCAGCAAATCCCCGCTCACCTTCTTCCTCACTCGTATAGAGAACACCTGCTCCTCTTCTTCCACTCGTACGTAAAATCCTAGCCCTCCTTCTTCCTCACTCGCACTGCCACTAGGCTCATCTCTGGCTACTCTACTCAACCTCGTGAGCTCGGTGCAACGCCCGCAAGGAAAATGGAGTCGGCTGGCCCCAGCGCCAAGAAGATGAGGCTCCCGCCAGCGGCGACGCCGGTTGTAGATCCCGCACCCAGCAGCGCGGGGAGAAGCTGCGAGCCCCCCCACCCGGATCTGAGGAACCGGTAGAATCTCCGGTGGACCACATCAACGATCTCCCGGACGTCATCCTCGAGGAGATCATCTCAATTCTCCCCAGCAAGGATTGCTGCCGCACACAAGTCCTCTCAACTCGGTGGCGCCCGACATGGTGCACCGCGCCCCTCAATCTCGACTGCCGTCAGATTTCTGTCCTTCCTGAATTTGATCTCCTCAGACCAATCGTCTCCTCTCACCAGCAGGGCCCTGTTCAACGCCTCTGCATCTTGACATGCTACCTGCTGTCCATACCCTGCACGGTGGACGCTTGGCTGACATCCCCTGAATTTGGAAAACTCCAGCTGTTTGAGTTCTACCATTACCACGAAAGTTTCATACCACGAACACACCAAGAATTTGTGCCCACACCACCATTGTCCATCTCGCAGTTTTCCTCCTCTCTCCACACCGCCACCTTCGCCCGGTGCCATCTACCACACGATCTAGTACAAATGCTTCGACTCCCACTGCTAAAAAAACTTTCGCTTATGGTGGTTTATCTGTCTGAGGCCTCACTGCAGCATCATCCACTCCAGTTGCCCTGCCCTGGAGCGCTCGTTGATTGTTTTGGGAATAGAAATCCCTATTAGTTATCTCCAAATAAAGTTGCCTCACCTTAAAAGCATTGGAATTTGTTTTGAAGGACAACAGCTCATCATCGAAGATGCCCCTTCACTTCAAAGGTTGCTCCTTGATGATTGTTATATACCTTCGCAAATAACTGTCGCCTCTGCGCCCAAACTGGAGACCTTGGGTGTAATTCGTGATCCGTTTAATGATCACAGGAAGTTGGTGTTTGGCTCCTCACTTTTTCAGGTACCGTATATTATCATCTACACATTTGTAATCATAAGCTGCATTTTTCATTTGTGCGCATAAGTTTTATCATCTTGGAGTAAACTTTGGGTACTAATATTATGTTATATGCTCAAGGAAGAGTTCGTCCATGGATAGCCTATCAATACTACTAGATTCTGTAATGATCTTATATATCAGAATGTTTAATTTTGATCTGAACATAATTATTGGCTTGCTGCAATGCTTTCGATCTCTGGAGAATTTATATATAAAGGTGATGATGGCATGCACATTGAAAGCCCGTATATATTGTACTAGAATTAACCGTTCAATTGTCGCTCTTTCGACATACTCTTTTTTCAGACCTTAACTGTTTTCAATCTTCATGTCTACTTAGGCACTGCTACCAAATGGAGAAAAACGTATAACCAATCGGTGGCATAATAAGCACCAGGATTTTCTCAGTTCTCATGACATTCATTTGAGGAAAATAATGATGGATGGATATGCATCCAACCAGGCAAACAGAAGCTTTGTCACATTCTTCCTGTTGAATGCGAGGTTACTATCGGCGTCCTGGGAACGGGGGTCCCCAGACTTGCCTGCCTGCGGCCCGTGACGTGGCTCTACCAAGCGGCCTGGTACGGCCCATCTTCATCAGCAACCACTCAAGACCCTCGCGAGGCGGACGACACAAGACCTCCTCAGGGGCAGCCATGCTAGGCTGGCTCGCGAGGAGCGGAGACATCAAGGCGGGAGGCACCTCGTGAGGTTTCCGTGACGTGAGCTGTGACGACCAAGGCCAGGCAGGCACCAGCGGGCACAGTGTACTAGTTTCCTCTTTGGTGCTAAAGAGGCAGGCGCGGGCGAGGAGTCCCGAGGCATCAGGCAAAGGTTTCCATATCGGTGCAACAAGACCAAGACCAGCAGGACGGTAGGACGGAGGTCACCGTGGAGCCCACGACTGCGTCACCACCAGAGCCTTTGGCAGGCGAAGACCACCTTTAGTCAGGATAACTTGTACTAGTTGTCTCCCTTCAAAATTGGCTGTTGTGGGATCCCTTCCCGCCTACATTTGGGAAGAGGGCCAGGGCCTCTATAAATAGGACTAGCCACCACCGTAGAGAGGCAACTCATCTGATCTTGGGTCAGAGCCACTCCATCCTAAGCCACCACACCAGCTCCTCGAGCTCAAGAACACCTCTCCTCAGGAGGTTGTTCATACCTTGTACTTGTTCATGCTCAGCCTACAAGGCAATCCACCACACCACACTGGAGTAGGGTATTACACCACAACGGTGGCCCGAAATAGTATAAACTCTTGTGGCTCTTGTTCCTTGGGTTCGAAGAGCTAGGCCTATAGATCGTTGCGCGAGCGGGCTAGAGGGAGAGAGTTCTTCGTGCGCACCCCAGAGTTCGAACCTTAAGGGTTTGTCGGAGCCCTGATCCGACAGTTACTATTGTCCATGAGGCTTAAGTTTTTCGTAAAGAGATTTCTCATGGACGGACATGTTGAACAGCAAAAAAATATGTTTCAGGTGGACAAATGGGCTTCTGAACGTGCTCGGCTTCTATTTACAACAACTTGTAGTCATCCTCCAATAATTTTTTTTGCACAGGATGTTGATTTTATGGATCAGACCGATCCATTTGTTTGTGACTGCAAAAAAGAGTGGTTGGTTAGATGTTATTGCCATGTTCAATCTGGGTCTTGTCTAAATTTGATGAACAATTAAACCTTGGGATTTTTGTACTGTTTGTAAGCTTCAGTTACATGTTGTTACCCTCGTACTACCCTCCGCCCGCCGCTACACTGCCGCACCTTCCATGCTCCGGTTTGTTCCTGTCCGAGGCCTCGCCGTTGTTCTCCGCCTTGGTTCGCTCGCTGTGCCCGCCGCCGTCTGGCGTTGTCAACATGGTCAACAACCGAGAGGAATCAGGAGATGACTGGACGTGGAGAGGCTGACAGTAGGGACCCACCAGGGTCATTGCATTACACAAGCACCCCCTATTACTCCTACAAGCCAAAAAATACTTCCTCCTAATTGTTTGACAACTACAGTAGGTCCCATGCCATTGTCAATGTAATTAATAAACGAGAAAATTACACAACGAGCGGACAACACCAGGGACGCAGCAGCTCTCCCAGTTGTTTTTTAGTTTTAGAGACGGAGCTCAACCGCGCGTTGGGCGGGAGCTGTGGCCCGTCTAGTCCATGCTTACGCTTTTATTTAAGCACATGACGAGCCAGTTGATATCTTTTTTCTTTATGAAAATGGCTAGCCCGGTTCTTTTTTATTGGAGAATACCCAACCGAGGCCTACTTGCTTTTCTCAGCCCTGCTGGGCCACAAATCTTTCAAGACGAGGAGGGATATGTAAGTTGTAAGAAATGGGCTTCCCCAGAAAATGGTCTATAAGTTGTAAGAAATGGGCTGTAAATTTTTAAACCGAAGCCAACCGGCAATTACATTAAAATATCATTTTTCTGGATTTCTCTACTCTTATAAAAAGCAGAGTTGGTGATGATGGTGTGCCTGCCATCCTGTAATATAGGCCGTCCGATCTATATCTAACGGATAGGAAGGAAACTATGACAATTTACCCGCACTCCTCTCCACATTTGTATATAAGGCCTTCCCTCGTTCATCCTTTTCTCCCACGAGATAAACTACTCATACAAATGCATCTTCATGTTCCGTGCAACGCACAGGCATCTTGCTAGTAAATATTTTAATTTTCATTCATTTTTTGGCGGAGAATTTTTTTTGAATTTTATTTTGATATAGTTTTTTAAATTTTTTTAGCATGACACGAAATTTCATGAATAAAAGAGTTCGGACCCCACCGAATGAAAATTCTCGTTGAATTTTTTAGCAGTGTCCAGAATATATGGTCTGTAATGCTAATAAAAAGAATATGGGCTTCAAAATATCCTTAAGAATTAGCAAACGGGCTGTAAATTATTGAAAATAATGGCTAATGGGTTGTATGCTGTTTTCCACAGATTTGGAGGCTGACTTCTGGGCCTACTAGGTTCATGATGACGCTGTCCTAAAAAAATTTTGATGCGTACGCAAGGCTTTGTCAACTTAGTCAACACACAGCAATGACTGTTGGATGCCCATCCAACGGCCGTCGTGCTTCTTAAATCTCTGATCTTCCTGCTCCAGCCGCCCAAACCAGCGCTGGTGGGACTGCCTGCTCCTTCCTCCCGTGGCCGGCTGTGCTGTCGCCAGGCCATCCCTCTACCCACCCGCACATCCTGTTATTTTCCGGCGATGTCGGCCTCACCCCGCAGCCGACCAGTCAGCGCTCGTACTCCCCTCAGCGTGGGCATCCACTGCCGCGTCTTCCCTGGCTTCGTGTCGTTCCCTTCCTAGGCCTCACCGTCGTCCACTGCCCTGGTGCTCTCGGCGCGGTGTCGTCAACGTGGTCAACAAACGACATCCATCGGAAGTGGACGGAACATGGAGAGGCCGACAGCTGGGTCCACGGCCGCAAACTAGGAAATGCCTCCTTATTACGCGCAAAATAATGATGCCTCCACCTGACAGCTCGGACCCACCGGAAGGGCCTCTGTATTTCGCAAAAAAAAACGTTCCCCCCACTGACAGCTCGGGCCAGCCAGTGATACGTCCATTTTGCATCATGCTTTGATATTGATATTTATTGCATTATGGGCTATTATTACACATTATGTCACAATACTTATGCCTTTTCTCTCTTATTTACAACGTTTACATGAAGAGGGAGAATGCCGGCAGCTTGAATTTTGGGCTGGAAAAGGAGCAAATATTAGAGACCTATTCTGCACAACTCCAAAAGTCCTAAAACTCCATGGAAGTCATTTTTGGAATTTATAAAAAATACTGAGCGAAGAAAGCACTGGAGGGGGCCACCCACCATCCACGAGGGTGGGGGGCGCGCCCCTGCCTCGTGGGCCCCCTGTCAGGCCTCCGATGCCCATCTATGGCTATATGGTGTCTTTCACCCTAGAAAAAATCATAAGCAAGCTTTCGGGAAGAAACACCGCCGCCACGAGGCGGAACCAATCTAGGGCTCCGGCGGAGCTGTTCTGCCGGGGAAACATCCCTCCGGGAGGGGGAAATCGTCACCATCGTCATCACCATCGATCCTCTCAGCGGGAGGGGGTCAATATCCATCAACATCTTCACCAGCACCATCTCCTCTCAAACCCTAGTTCATCTATTGTATCCGATCTTCGTCTCCAAACCTCAGATTGGTACCTGTGGGTTGCTAGTAGTGTTGATTACTCCTTGTAGTTGATGCTAGTTGGTTTATTCGGTGGAAGATCATATGTTTAGATCCTTAATGCATATTTATACCCCTCTAATTATGAACATGAATATGATTTGTGAGTAGTTATGTTTGTTCCTGAGGACATGGGAGAAGTCTTGCTATAAGTAGTCATGTGAATTTGGTATTCGTTCGATATTTTGATGAGATGTATGTTGTCTTTCCTCTAGTGGTGTTATGTGAACGTCGACTACATGACACTTCACCATTATTTGGGCCTAGAGGAAGGCATTGGGAAGTAATAAGTAGATGATGGGTTGCTAGAGTGACAGAAGCTTAAACCCTAGTTTATGTGTTGCTTCGTAAGGGGCTGATTTGGATCCATATGTTTCATGCTATGGTTAGGTTTACCTTAATACTTCTTTTGTAGTTGCAGATGCTTGCAATAGGGGTTAATCATAAGTGGGATGCTTGTCCAAGAAAGGGAAGCACCCAAGCGCCGGTCCACCCACATACCAAATTATCAAAGTAACGAACACGAATCATATGAGCGTGATGAAAACTAGCTTGACGATAATTCCCATGCGTTCTCGGGAGCATTTTCCTTCATATAAGAATTTGTCCAGGCTTGTCCTTTGCTACGAAAAGGATTGGGCCACCTTGCTGCATCTTATTTACTTTTATTGCTTGTTACCCGTTACGAATTATCTTATCACAAAACTATCTACTACCGATAATTTCAGTGCTTGCAGAGAAAACCTTATTGAAAACCGCTTGTCATTTCCTTCAGCTCCTCGTTGGGTTCGACACTCTTACTTATCGAAAGGACTACGATAGATCCCCTACACTTGTAGGTCATCAAGACTCTTTTCTGGCGCCGTTGCCGGGGAGTGAAGCGCATTTGGTAAGTGGAAATTGGTAAGGAAAAATTTATATAGTGTGCTGAAATTTACTGTCACTTGCTACTATGGAAAGTAATCTTTTGAGGGGCTTGTTCGGGGTATCTTCACCCCGACCAGTAGAGCAAAGAGTTTCTCCTCAACGTACTGAACCTACTGAAAATGTTTACTTTGAAATTCCTTCGGGTATGATAGAGAAACTGCTAGCTAATCCCTTTACAGGAGATGGAACATTGCACCCTGATTTGCACCTAATCTATGTGGATGAAGTTTGTGGATTATTTCAGCTTGCAGGTATGCCCGAGGATGTTATCAAGAAGAAGGTCTTCCCTTTATCTTTGAAGGGAGAGGCATTGACATGGTATAGGCTGTGTGATGATATGGGATCATGGAACTACAAACGATTGAAATTGGAATTTCATCAGAAGTTTTATCCTATGCATCTTGTTCATCGTGATCGTAATTATATATATAATTTTTGGCCTTGCGAAGGAGAAAGCATCGCTCAAGCTTGGGGGAGGCTTAAGTCAATGTTATATTCATGCCCCAATCATGAGCTCTCAAGAGAAATAATTATTCAAAAAATTTATGCTCGGCTTTTTGACAACAATCGCTCCATGCTCGATACTTCTTGTACTGGTTCTTTTATGATGAAGACTATTGAATTCAGATGGGATTTATTGGAAAGAATTAAACGCAAATCTGAATATTAGGATCTCGACGAAGGTAAGGAGTCAGGTATAACACCTAAGTTTGATTGTGTTAAATCTTTTATGGATACCGATGTTTTCCGCAAGTTTAGCACTAAATATGGACTTGACTCCGAGATAGTAGCTTCTTTTTGTGCATCATTTACTACTCATGTTGATCTCCCTAAGGAGAAGTGGTTTAAATATCATCCTCCCATAGAAGTAAAAGTAGTTGAACCTATCAAAGTTGAAGAAAATACTATCACTTATAATGATCCTATTGTTCTGACTACTTATATTGAGAAACCACCTTTCCTTGTTAGAATAAAGGATTATGCTAGAGCTTCCACTTTGGTTAACAAAAGTAATATTAAGACACCCAAACCCCCTAAGCAAATTAAACTTGAACCTAGTATTGCTATGGTTAAGGATCTCTTGGCTGATAATATTGATGGGCATGTTATTTATTTCTGTGATGAAGCTGCTAGAATTGCTAGACCCGATAATAAAAATAAACATAGACCTGTTGTTGGCATGCCTGTTATTTCCGTTAAAATAGGAGATCATTGTTATCATGGCTTGTGTGATATGGGTGCTAGTGCGAGTGCAATACCTCATTCCTTATACAAAGAAATTATGCATGATGTTGCACCTGCTGAGATAGAAGAAATTGATGTTACTATTAAACTTGCAAATAGAGATACTATTTCACCAATTGGGATTGTTAGAGATGTTGAAGTCTTGTGTGGGAAAGTTAAATATCCTGCTGATTTTCTTGTTCTTGGCTCCCCACAAGATGACTTTTGTCCTATTATATTTGGTAGACCCTTCTTGAATACTGTTAATGCTAGGATAGATTGCAAAAAGGATGTTGTTACTATCGGTTTAGGGGATATGTATCATGATTTTAATTTTGCTAAATTTCGTAGACAACCCCATGATAAAGAAATGCCTAGTAAAGATGAAATAATTGGTCTTGCTTCTATTGCCGTGCCTCCTAATGATCCTCTAGAACAATATTTGCTAGACCATGAAAATGATATGTTTATGAATGAAAGAAGGGAAATAGATGAAGTATTATTTAATCAGGGGCCTATTTTGAAACACAACTTGCCTGTTGAAATCCTAGGGGATCCTCCTCCACCCAAGGGTGATCCCGTGTTTGAGCTTAAACCATTACCTGATACTCTTAAATATGCTTATCTGGATGAAAAGAAGATATATCCTGTTATTATTAGTGCTAACCTTTCAGAGCATGAAGAAAATAAATTATTGAAAACTCTAAAGAAGCACCGTGATGCTATTGGATATACTCTTGATGATCTTAAGGGCATTAGTCCCACTCTATGCCAGCACAAAATAAAATTGGAGAAAGACGCTAAACCGGTTGTTGATCATGAACGACGGTTGAATCCTAAGATGAAATAAGTGGTAAGAAAAGAAATACTAAAGCTTCTGGAGGCAGGTATAATTTATCCCGTTGCTGATAGTCAGTGGGTAAGTCCTGTCCATTGTGTCCCTAAGAAGGGATGTATTACTGTTGTTCCTAATGATAAAGATGAGTTGATCCCACAAAGAATTGTTACAGGTTATAGGATGGTAATTGATTTCCGTAAGTTAAATAAAGCTACTAAAAAGGATCATTACCCTTTACCTTTTATTGATCAAATGCTAGAAAGACTATCCAAACATACACATTTTTGCTTTCTAGATGGTTACTCCGGTTTCTCTCAAACACCTGTGTCAAAATAGGATCACGAAAACACCACTTTTACTTGCCCTTTCGGTACCTTTGCTTATAGACGTATGCCTTTTGGTTTATGTAATGCACCTGCTACCTTTCAAAGATGCATGATGGCTATATTCTCTGACTTTTGTGAAAATATTGTTGAGGTTTTCATGGATGATTTCTCCGTTTATGGATCTTCTTTTGATGATTGCTTGAGCAATCTTGATCGAGTTTTGCAGAGATGTGAAGAAACTAATATTGTCTTGAATTGGGAGAAGTGCCACTTTATGGTTAATGAAGGTATTGGTTTGGGGCATAAAATTTCTGAAAGAGGTATTGAAGTTGATAAAGCTAAAGTTGATGCTATTGAAAAGATGTCGTGTCCCAAGGACATTAAAGGTATAAGAAGTTTCCTTGGTCGTGCCGATTTTTATAGGAGGTTCATTAAGGACTTCTCAAAAATTTCTAGGCCTCTGACTAATCTCTTACAAAAAGATATTCCTTTTGTCTTTGATGATGATTGTGTAGAAGCATTTGAAATACTTAAGAAAGCTGTGATTTCTGCACTTATAGTTCAGCCACCTGATTGGAATTTACCCTTTGAAATTATGTGTGATGCTAGTGATTATGCTGTAGGTGTTGTTCTAGGACAAAGAGTTGATATGAAATTAAATGTTATCCAATATGCTAGTAAAACTCTAGACAGTGCCCAGAGAAATTATGCTACTACTGAAAAGGAATTTTTAGCAGTTGTATTTGCTTGCGATAAGTTCAGACCGTATATTATTGATTCCAAAGTAACTGTTCACACCGATCATGCTGCTATTAAATATCTAATGGAAAAGAAAGATGCTAAACCTAGACTTATTAGATGGGTTCTCCTACTACAAGAATTTGATTTGCATATTATTGATAGAAAGGGAGCTGAGAACCCCGTTGCAGACAACTTGTCTAGGTTAGGGAATGTTCTTGATGACCCACTACCTATTGATGATACTTTCCTGATGAACAATTAGCTATCATAAATGCTTCTCGTACTGCTCCATGGTATGCTGATTATGCTAATTACATTGTTGCTAAATTTATACCACCTAGTTTCACATACCAGTAAAAGAAAAAGTTTTCTATGATTTAAGACATTACTTCTAGGATGACCCACACCTTTATAAAGAAGGAGTAGATGGTGTTATTAGACGTTGTGTACCAGAGCATGAACAGGAACAGATCCTACGCAAGTGTCACTCCGAGGCTTATGGAGGACACCACGCTGGAGATAGAACTGCACATAATGTATTGCAATCCAGTTTTTATTGGCCTACTCTCTTCAAAGATGCCCGTAAGTTTGTCTTGTCTTGTGATGAATGTCAAAGAATTGGTAATATTAGTAGACGTCAAGAAATGCCTATGAATGATTCACTTGTTATTGAACCATTTGATGTTTGGGGCTTTGATTATATGGGACCATTTCCTTCCTCTAATGGGTATACACATATTTTAGTTGTTGTTGATTACGTTACTAAGTGGGTAGAAGCTATTCCAACTAGTAGTGCTGATCACAACACTTCTATTAAGATGCTTAAAGAAGTTATTTTTTCGAGGTTTGGAGTCCCTAGATATTTAATGACTGATGGTGGTTCACATTTTATTCATGGTGCTTTTCGTAAAATGCTTGCTAAGTATGATGTTAACCATAGAATTGCATCTCCATACCACCCACAATCTAGTGGTCAAGTAGAACTGAGGAATAAAGTGCTTAAATTAATTTTGCAAAAGACTGCTAATAGATCTAGAAAGAATTGGTCCAAGAAACTTGATGATGCTTTATGGGCCTATAGAACTGCATATAAAAATCCTATGGGTATGTCTCGGTATAAAATGGTTTATGGAAAAGCATGTCACTTACCTCTCGAACTGGGACATAAGGCATATTGGGCCATTAAAGAGCTCAATTATGATTTCCAACTTGCCGGTGAGAAGAGGTTATTTGACATAAGCTCACTTGGTGAATGGAGAACTCAAGCCTATGAGAATGCCAAACTGTTTAAAGAAAAGGTTAAAAGATGGCATGACAAAAGGATACAAAAGCGTGAGTTTAATGTAGGTGATTATGTTTTGCTATTCAACTCTCGTTTAAGATTTTTTGAAGGAAAACTTCTCTCTAAATGGGAAGGGCCTTACGTTATCGAGGAGGTCTATCGTTCCGGTGCCATAAAAATCAACAATTTCGAAGGCACAAATCCGAAGGTGGTGAACGGTCAAAGAATCAAACATTATATCTCAGGTAATCCCATAAATGTTGAAATTAATGTTATTGAAACTGTAACCTCGGAGGAATACATAAGGGACACTTTCTAGAACGTTTCAGACTCCGGAAAGGAATAGGTATGTGGTATGTGTTGGGGAACGTAGTAATTTCACAAATTTCCTACGCACACGCAAGATCATGGTGATGCATAGCAACGAGAGGGGAGAGTGTTGTCCACGTACCCACGTAGACCGAAAGCGGAAGCGTTAACACAATGCGGTTGATGTAGTCGTACGTCTTCACGATCCGACCGATCAAGTACCGAACGCACGGCACCTCCGAGTTCAGCACACGTTCAGCTCGATGACGTCCCTCGAACTCCGATCCAGCCGAGTGTTGAAGGAGAGTTTCGTCAGCATGACGGGGTGGTGACAATGATGATGTTCTACCGACGCAGGGCTTCGCCTAAGCACCGCTACGATATTATCGAGGTGTAATATGGTGGAGGGGGGCACCGCACACGGCTAAGAGATCAATAGATCAATTGTTGTGTCTATGGGGTGCCCCCTGCCCCCGTATATAAAGGAGCAAGGGGGAAGGCGGCTGGCCTAGTAGGAGGGCGCGCAAGGGGGGAGTCCTACTCCCACCGGGAGTAGGACTCCTCCTTTCCTTGTTGGAGTAGGAGAAGGGAAGGGAGAAGGAGAAAGAAGGAAGGGGGCGCCCCCCTCCCTAGTCCAATTCGGACTAGTCCATGGGGAGGGGTGCGGCCACCCTTTGGGGCCTTTCTCTCCTATCCCGTATGGCCCATTAAGGCCCAATACGAATTCCCGTAACTCTCCGGTACTCCAAAAATACCCGAATCACTCGGAACCTTTCCGATGTCCAAATATACTCGTCCAATATATCAATCTTTACGTCTCGACCATTTCGAGACTTCTCGTCATGTCCCCGATCTCATCCGGGACTCCGAACTCCTTCGGTACATCAAAACTCATAAACTCGTAATAAAACTGTCATCGTAACGTTAAGCGTGCGGAACCTACAGGTTCGAGAACTATGTAGACATGACCGAGACACGTCTCCGGTCAATAACCAATAGCGGGACCTGGATGCCCATATTGACTCCCACATATTCTACGAAGATCTTTATCGGTCAAACCGCATAACAACATACGTTGTTCCCTTTGTCATCGGTATGTTACTTGCCCGAGATTCGATCGTCGGTATCTGAATACCTAGTTCAATCTCATTACCGGCAAGTCTCTTTACTCGTTCCATAATACATCATCCCGCAACTAGCTCATTAGTTGCAATGCTTATAGTGATGTGCATTACCGAGTGGGCCCAGAGATACCTCTCCGACAATCGGAGTGACAAATCCTAATCTCGAAATACGCCAGCCCAACAAGTACCTTCGGAGACACCTGTAGAGCACCTTTATAATCACCCAGTTACGTTGTGACGTTTGGTAGCACACAAAGTGTTCCTCCGGTAAACGGGAGTTGCATAATCTCATAGTCATAGGAACATGTATAAGTCATGAAGAAAGCAATAGCAACATACTAAACGATCGAGTGCTAAGCTAACGGAATGGGTCAAGTCAATCACATCATTCTCCTAATGATGTGATCCCGTTAATCAAATGACAACTCATGTCTATGTCTAAGAAACATAACCATATTTGATCAACGAGCTAGTCAAGTCGAGGCATACTAGTGACACTCTGTTTGTCTATGTATTCACACATGTATCAAGTTTCCGGTTAATACAATTCTAGCATGAATAATAAAAATTTATCGTGATATAAGGAAATAAATAATAACTTTATTATTGTCTCTAGGGCATATTTCCTTCAGTCTCCCACTTGCACTAGAGTCAATAATCTAGTTCACATCGCCATGTGATTTAACACCAATAGTTCACATCACCATGTGATTAACACGCATAGTTCACATCGTCATGTGACCAACACCCAAAGGGTTTACTAGATTCATAATCTAGTTCACATCGCTATGTGATTAACACCCAAAGAGTACTAAGGTGTGATCATGTTTTGCTTGTGAGATAATTTTATTCAACGGGTCTGTCACATTCAGATCTGTAAGTATTTTGCAAATTTCTATGTCTACAATGCTCTGCACGGAGCTACTCTAGCTAATTGCTCCCACTTTCAATATGTATCTAGACCGAGACTTAGAGTCATCTAGATTAGTGTCAAAACTTGCATTGACGTAACCCTTTACGACGAACCTTTTGTCACTTCCATAATCGAGAAACATATCCTTATTCCACTAAGGATAATTTTGACCGCTGTCCAGTGATCTACTCCTAGATCACTATTATACTCCCTTGCCAAAATCAGTGTAGGGTATACAATAGATCTGGTACACAGCATGGCATACTTTATAGAACCTATGGCCGAGGCATAGGGAATGACTTTCATTCTTTTTCTATCTTCTGCCGTGGTCGGGCTTTGAGTCTTACTCAATTTCAGACCTTGTAACACAGGCAAGAAACTCTTTCTTTGACTGTTCCATTTTGAACCACTTCAAAATCTTGTTAAGGTATGTACTCATTGAAAAAACTTATCAAGCGTCTTGATCTATATCTATAGATCTTGATGCTCAATATGTAAGTAGCTTCACCGAGGTCTTTCTTTGAAAAACTCCTTTCAAACACTCCTTTATGCTTTGCAGAATAATTCTACATTATTTCCGATCAACAATATGTCATTCACATATACTTATCAGAAATGTTGTAGTGCTCCCACTCACTTTCTTGTAAATACAGGCTTCACCGCAAGTCTGTATAAAACTATATCCTTTGATCAACTTATCAAAGTGTATATTCCAACTCGGAGACACTTGCACCAGTCCATAGATGGATCGCTGGAGCTTGCATATTTTGTTAGCACCTTTAGGATTGACAAAATCTTCTAGTTGCATCATATACAAATCTTCTTTAATAAATCCATTAAGGAATGCATTTTTGTTTATCCATTTGCCAGATTTCATAAAATGCGGCAATTGCTAACATGATTCGGATAGACTTAAGCATAGATACGAGTGAGAAACTCTCATCGTAGTCAACACCTTAAACTTGTCGAAAACCTTTTGCGACAATTCTAGCTTTGTAGATAGTAACACTACTATCAGTGTCCATCTTCCTCTTGAAGATCCATTTAATCTCAATGGCTCGTCGATCATTGGGCAAGTCAATCAAAGTCCATACTTTGTTCTCATACATGGATCTCATCTCAGATTTCATGGCCTCAAGCCATTTTGCGGAATCTGGGCTCGTCATCGCTTCCTCATAGTTCGTAGGTTCGTCATGGTCAAGTAACATGACCTCCAGAACTGAATTACCGTACCACTCTTGGTGCGGATCTCACTCTGGTTGACCTACGAGGTTCGGTAGTAAATTGATCCGAAGCTTCATGATCATCATCATTAACTTCCTCACTAATTGGTGTAAGCATCATTGGAACTGATTTCAGTGATGAACTACTTTCCAATAAGGGAGCAGGTACAATTACCTCATCAAGCTCTACTTTCCTCCCACTAACTTCTTTCGAGAGAAACTCCTTCTCTAGAAAGGATCCATACTTAGCAACGAATGTCTTGCCTTCGGATCTGTGATAGAAGGTGTATCCAACTGTCTCCTTTGGGTATCCAATGAAGACACATTTCTCCGATTTGGGTTTAGCCTATCAGGATGAAACTTTTTCACATAGGCATCACAACCCCAAACTTTAAGAAACGACAACTTTGGTTTCTTGCCAAACCACAGTTCATAAGATGTCATCTCAACGGATTTAGATGGTGCCCTATTTAATGTGAATGTAGCTGTCTCTAATGCATAACCCCAAAACGATAGTGGTAGATTGGTAAGAGACATCATATATTGCACCATATCTAATAAAGTACGGTTATGATGTTCGGACACACCATTACACTGTGGTGTTCCTGGTGGCGTGAGTAGTGAAACTATTTCACATTGTTTTTACTGAAGGCCAAACTCGTAACTCAAATACTCTTCTCCACGATCAGATCGTAGAAACTTTATTTTCTTGTTACGATGATTTTCCACTTCACTCTGAAATTATATGAACTTTTCAAATGTTTCAGACTTCTGTTTCATTAAGTAGATATACCCATATCTGCTCAAATCATCTGTCAATCACTATTTTATCTGGAAGATTAACTCCCACTTGATTCAAGCGATTGTAGTACCCAGACAATCTGAGCACATGCTCACTGCTTGAGCTATTCTCCTCCATCTTTTAGCTATAGAACTTGTTGGAGACTTCATATCTCTCAACTCGGGTATTTTCTTGAAATATTAACTTCAACTCCTGGAACATCTCATATGGTCCATGACGTTCAAAACGTCTTTGAAGTCCCGATTCTAAGTCGTTAAGCATGGTGCACTAAACTATCAAGTAGTCATCATATTGAGCTAGCCAAACGTTCATAAAGTCTGCATCTGCTCCTGTAATAGGTCTGTCACCTAGCGGTGCATCAAGGACATAATTCTTCTGTGCAGCAATGAGGATAATCCTCAGATCACGGATCCAATCCGCATCTTTGCTACTAACATCTTTCAACATAATTTTCTCTAGGAACATATCAAAAATAAACACAGGGAAGCAACAACGCGAGCTATTGATCGACAACATAATTTGCAAAAATACTATCAGGACTAAGTTCATGATAAATTTAAGTTCAATTAATCATATTACTTAAGAACTCCCACTTAGATAGACATCCCTCTAATCCTCTAAGTGATCACGTGATCCATATCAACTAAACCATGTCCGATCATCACGTGAAATGGAGTAGTTTTCAATGGTGAACATCACTATGTTGATCATATCTACTATATGATTCATGCTCGACCTTTCGGTCTCAGTGTTCCGAGGCCATATCTGCATATGCTAGGCTCGTCAAGTTTAACCTGAGTATTATGCGTGTGCAAAACTGGCTTGCACCCGTTGTAGATGGACGTAGAGCTTATCACACCCGATCATCACATGGTGTCTGGGCACGACGAACTTTGGCAACGGTGCATACTCAGGGAGAACACTTTTATCTTGAAATTTAGTGAGAGATCATCTTATAATGCTACCGTCAATCAAAGCAAGATAAGATGCATAAAAGATAAACATCACATGCAATCAATATAAGTGATATGATATGGCCATCATCATCTTGTGCTTGTGATCTCCATCTCCGAAGCACCGTCATGATCACCATCGTCACCGGCACGACACCTTGATCTCCATCGTAGCATCATTGTCGTCTCGCCAACTATTGCTTCTACGACTATCGCTACCGCTCAGTTATAAAGTAAAACAATTACATGGCGATTGTATTGCATACAATAAAGCGACAACCATATGGCTCCTGCCAGTTGCCGATAACTCGGTTACAAAACATGATCATCTCATACAATAAAATTCAGCATCATGTCTTGACCATATCACATCACAACATGCCCTGCAAAAACAAGTTAGACGTCCTCTACTTTGTTGTTGCAAGTTTTACGTGGCTGCTACGGGCTTAGCAAGAACCGTTCTTACCTACGCATCAAAACCACAACGATAGTTTGTCAAGTTGGTGCTGTTTTAACCTTCGCAAGGACCGGGCGTAGCCACACTCGGTTCAACTAAAGTGAGAGAGACAGACACCCGCCATTCACCTTTAAGCAACGAGTGCTCGCAACGGTGAAACCAGTCTCGTGTAAGCGTACGCGTAATGTCGGTCCGGGCCGCTTCATCTCACAATACCGCTGAACCAAAATATGACATGTTGGTAAGCAGTATGACTTATATCGCCCACAACTCACTTGTGTTCTACTCGTGCATACAACATCAACGCATAAAACCAGGCTCGGATGCCACTGTTGGGGAACGTAGTAATTTCAAAAAATTCCTACGCACACGCAAGATCATGGTGATGCATAGCAACGAGAGGGGAGAGTGTTGTCCACATACCCTCGTAGACCGAAAGCGGAAGCGTTAACACAACGCGGTTGATGTAGTCGTACGTCTTCACGATCCGACCGATCAAGTACCGAATGCATGGCACCTCCGAGTTCAGCACACGTTCAGCTCGATGACGCCCTCGAACTCCGATCCAGCCGAGTGTTGAGGGAGAGTTTTGTCAGCTCGACGGCGTGGTGACAATGATGATGTTCTACCGACGCAGGGCTTCGCCTAAGCACCGCTACGATATTATCGAGGTGTAATATGGTGGAGGGGGGCACCGCACACGGCTAAGAGATCAATAGATCAATTGTTGTGTCTACCCCTGCCCCCGTATATAAAGGAGCAAGGGGGGAGGCGGCCGGCCTAGGAGGAGGGCGCGCCAAGGGGGTAGTCCTACTCCCACCGGGAGTAGGACTCCTCCTTTCCTTGTTGGATTAGGAGAAGGGAAGGGAGAAGGAGAAAGAAGGAAGGGGGCGCCCCCCTCCCTAGTCCAATTCGGACTAGTCCATGGGGAGGGGTGCGGCCACCCTTTGGGGCCTTTCTCTCCTTTCCCGTATGGCCCATTAAGGCCCAATACGAATTCCCGTAACTCTCCGGTACTCCGAAAAATACCCGAATCACTCGGAACCTTTACGATGTCCAAATATAGTCGTCCAATATATCGATCTTTATGTCTCGACCATTTCGAGACTCCTCGTCATGTCCCCGATCTCATCCGGGACTCCGAACTCCTTCGGTACATCAAAACTCATAAACTCATAATAAAACTGTCATCATAACGTTAAGCGTGCGGACCCTACGGGTTCGAGAACTATGTAGACATGACCGAGACACGTCTCCTGTCAATAACCAATAGCGGGACCTGGATGCCCATATTGGCTCCCACATATTCTATGAAGATCTTTATCGGTCAAACCGCATAACAACATACGTTGTTCCCTTTGTCATCGGTATGTTACTTGCCCGAGATTCGATCGTCGGTATCTCAATACCTAGTTCAATCTCGTTACCGGCAAGTCTCTTTACTCGTTCCGTAATACATCATCCCGCAACTAGCGCATTAGTTGCAATGCTTGCAAGGCTTATAGTGATGTGCATTACAGAGGGGGCCAAGAGATACCTCTCCGACAATCGGAGTGACAAATCCTAATCTCGAAATACGCCAACCCAACAAGTACCTTCGGAGACACCTGTAGAGCACCTTTATAATCACCCAGTTACGTTGTGACGTTTGGTAGCACACAAAGTGTTCCTCCGGTAAACGGGAGTTGCATAATCTCATAGTCATAGGAACATGTATAAGTCATGAAGAAAGCAATAGCAACATACTAAACGATCGAGTGCTAAGCTAACGGAATGGGTCAAGTCAATCACATCATTCTCCTAATGATGTGATCCCGTTAATCAAATGACAACTCATGTCTATGGCTAGGAAACATAACCATCTTTGATCAACGAGCTAGTCAAGTAGATGCATACTAGTGACACTCTGTTTGTCTATGTATTCACACATGTATCAATTTTCCGGTTAATACAATTCTAGCATGAATAATAAACATTTATCATGATATAAGGAAATAAATAATAACTTTATTATTGCCTCTAGGGCATATTTCCTTCTGTATGGTAAGTAAACCGACTCCAAAACAGTTCTAATAGCAATTTTTCTCCATTTTGGAATATTTAAGAAAATAGGAAAATAAGAAGCAGTCCGGGAAGGACACGAGGCGTCTAGGGGGTGGAGGGCACGCCCTACCCCCTGGGCGCGCCCCCTGCCTCGTGGGCACCTCGTGTGCTCTCTGGACTCCGTTTTCTTGCACGATACTTCTTTTGGTCGGTAAAATCTCATTATATAATCTCCCAAAGGTTTTAACCAGAGTATCATGCAAATATTCTCTGTTTTTGTTTCAAGCTATTTTCTGTCCGAGTTGTCAAGGCCAGGCATCATGTCGTCACCCTCCTCCAACAATGAAGGCAACGATGCTTGGCTAATGAAGATAGAGCTGAAGAGAGAAGAACCCAGGGAGATCAACAAGGATGATAGCATCAAGAAGGTCTGGAGGATCAAGCTCGGCAGCAGAAGAAGAAGACATCCTTCAACCCCATCACAACCTTCTTACCCCAACTGAGATTGAAGCTTTCAAGATGATTGAGTTAGCTCGCATACAAAACAAGTATCTCACACGTGAAAATATTTTGTTGAAGGAGCATATCACCGCACTCAAGGGCATTATCCGCAAACTGGAGGAGCTCCTACGCTCGATGTGCGACTATCCATCATCATCGCCACCACCTTCTTCACCAGCAAAAGAGACATAAGCACATGGGTATGGGCACTCCCCTTGGCAACTGCCAAGCTTGGGGGAGGTGCCCCGGTATTGTATCACCATCACACTCCTATCTTTACCGTTTTTCTTAGTTCGATCCTTTTGATAATATCTTGATCTAGTAGAATAAAGTTTTAGCATGATTTAGTTTTGAGTTTTGCTTTCTGATCTCTCTATGTAATCGAGTCCGTAAGCTGTGTATAATAAAGATTAGTGTTGAGTCAAGGGCTTTGGTTATCTTGCTATGATCTTGAGGGAATAATAAGATAAAGAATAAAAAGAAATAAAGAGATCATATGGATCTTATGGAGAGTAATGACTTCACATATAACAAGTATGATGAATAAAAGTTGTTGAGAGTTGACAAGCATAGTTTTGGTCATCGTTGCAATTAATAGGAAGTAATAAAGAAAGAGAGGTTCTCACATATAAATATACTATCTTGGACATTTTTTATGATTGTGAGCACTCATTAAAATATGACATGCTAAAGAGTTGATGTTGGACAAGGAAGACAACGTAATGGGTTATGTTTTCTTATATCCGAAATAAAGTATATTGTCATGGATCATCCAACATGTTGAGCTTGCCTTTCCCCCTCATGCTAGCCAATTCTTTGCACCAAGTAGAGATACTACTTGTGCTTCCGAATATCCTTCAACCCAGTTTTGCCATGAGAGTCCACCATATCTACCTATGGATTGAGTAAGATCCTTCGAGTAAGTTGTCATTGTGCAAGCAATAAAAATTGCTCCTTAAATATGTATGATTTATTAGTGTGGAGAAAATAAGCTTTATACGATCTTGTGATATGGAAGCAATAAAAGCGACGGACTGCATAATAAAGGTCCATATCACAAGTGGCAATATAAAGTGACGTTCTTTCGCATTAAGATTTTGTGCATCCAACCATAAAGGCACATGATAACCTCTGCCTCCCTCTGCGAAGGATCCATCTTTTATTCTTGTCTTACCTTGTACAAGAGTCATGGTGATCTTCACCTTTCCTTTTTACATTTTATCCTTTGGCAAGAACATTGTGTTGGAAAGATCCTGATATATATATATATATATATATATATATATATATATATATATAATTGGATGTAGGTCATCATGAACTATTATTTTTGACATTACCCTTGAGGTAAAAGGTTGGGAGGCAACACTATAAGCCCCTATCTTTCTCTGTGTCCGATTAAAACTCCATACCCATAAGTATCGCGTGAGTGTTAGCAATTGTGAAAGACTAAATGATAGTTGAGTATGTGGACTTGCTGAAAAGCTCTTACATAGACTCTTTCCGATGTTATGATAAATTGCAATTACCTCAATGACTGAGATTATAGTTTGTTAGTTTTCAATGAAGTTTCTGATTCATACTTGACATTGTGAATAGATTGTTACTTGAGCACAAGAAATCATATGACAATATATATACATATATATACATATATATATATATATGTTATTGTTATAAGAACGATCATGATGCCCTCATGTCCGTATTTTATTTTATCGACACCTCTATCTCTAAACATGTGGACATATTTATCGTTATCGGGTTCCGCTTGAGGACAAGCGAGGTCTAAGCTTGGGGGAGTTGATACGTCCATTTTGCATCATGCTTTGATATTGATATTTATTGCATTATGGGCTGTTATTACACATTATGTCACAATACTTATGCCTTTTCTCTCTTATTTTACAAGGTTTACATGAAGAGGGAGAATGCCGGCAGCTGGAATTCTATGGTAGAAAAGGAGCAAATATTAGAGACCTATTCTGCACAACTCCAAAAGTCCTGAAACTCCACGGAAGTCATTTTTGGAATTTGTAAAAAATACTGAGCGAAGAAAGCACCGGAGGGGGGCCAGCCACCATCCACGAGGGTGGGGGGCGCGCCCTCCCCCCTGGGCGCGCCCCCCTACCTCGTGGGCCCCCTGTCAGGCCTCCGATGCCCATCTTTGGCTATATGGTGTCTTTCACCCTCGAAAAAATCATAAGCAAGCTTTTGGGAAGAAACACCGCCGCCACGAGGCGGAACCTTGGCGGAACTAATCTAGGGCTCCGGCGGAGCTGTTCTGCCGGGGAAACATCCCTTCGGGAGGGCGAACTCGTCACCATCATCATCACCATCGATCCTCTCAGCTTGAGGGGGTCAATATCCATCAACATCTTCACCAGCACCATCTCCTCTCAAACCCTAGTTCATCTCTGGTATCCGATCTTTGTCTCAAAACCTCAGATTGGTACCTGGGGGTTGCTAGTAGTGTCGATTACTCCTTGTAGTTGATGCTAGTTGGTTTATTCGGTGGAAGATCATATGTTCAGATCCTTAATGCATACTAATACCCCTCTGATTAGGAACATGAATATGATTTGTGAGTAGTTACGTTTGTTCCTAAGGACATGGGAGAAGTCTTGCTATAAGTAGTCATGTGAATTTGGTATTCGTTCGGTATTTTGATGAGATGTATGTTGTCTTTCCTCAAGTGGTGTTATGTGAACGTCGACTACATGACACTTCACCATTATTTGGTCCTAGAGGAAGGCATTGGGAATTAATAAGTAGATGATGGGTTGCTAGAGTGACAGAAGCTTAAACCCTAGTTTATGTGTTGCTTCGTAAGGGGCTGATTTGGATCCATATGTTTCATGCTTTGGTTAGGTTTACCTTAATACTTCTTTTGTAGTTGCGGATGCTTGCAATAGGGGTTAATCATAAGTGGGATGCTTGTCCAAGAAAGGGCAGCACACAAGCACCGGTCCACCCACATACCAAATTATCAAAGTAACGAACGCGAATCATATGAGCGTGATGAAAACTAGCTTGACGATAATTCCCATGCGTCCTCGGGAGCGTTTTCCTTCATATAAAAATTTGTCCAGGCTTGTCCTTTGCTACAAAAAGGATTGGGCCACCTTGCTGCATCTTATTTACTTTTATTTCTTGTTACCCGTTACGAATTATCTTATCACAAAACTATCTGTTACCGATAATTTCAGTCCTTGCAGAGAAAACCTTACTGAAAATCGCTTGTCATTTCCTTCTGCTCCTCGGTGGGTTCGACACTCTTACTTATCGAAAGGACTATGATAGATCCCCTACACTTGTGGGTCATCAGCCAGCTATATCTTCGCACGCAAGGAAGTGCCTCCTTATTACGCACGACCCACCGTAGTGTGAGGCTGACTTGTGGGCCTACTAACTTGACGGGGACGGAGGGCTTTGTCAACTTAGTCAATATGAACGATTCTCGCTCCAGTGACCGTACGATGTCCATCCAATGGCCCTAGTGCTTCTTCAACCTCTGGTCTTCTTGCTCCAGCCGCCCAAACCAGCGCCGGTCGTGCCGCATGCTCCTGCCTCCCGTGGCCGGCTGTGCTGCTGCGGAGGCCTCACCGCCCCCTACTATTCCCACCGCTGGCCAGGCCCGAACCAGTGAACCTTCATACTCCTCTCCGTGTGGGCATCCACTGCCATGTCTTCCCCGGCTCTGCGTCGTCCCCTTCATAGGCCTCGCCGTCGTCCACCGCCCTGGTGCTCTCGGTGCGGTGCGGTCAACGTGGTCAAGGAACGAGTTCCATCAGAAGAGTACTGTATGTGGAGAGGCTGACAGCTGGGTCCACGGCCGCAGCAAGGAAGTGCCTCCTTATTATGCGGAAAATAATGATTCCTCCACCTGACAGCAGGGACCCACCAGAAGGGCAACCGTATTTCATGAAAAAACATTTCCTCCCTGACTGCTGGGACCCACCAGTTACATCTTCGCACGCAAGGAAGTGCGTCCATATTACGGTCAAAAAAACTGATTTTCCCCCTGACTGTTGGGACCGACCAGCTACATCTTCGCACGCAAGGAAGTGCCTGACAGTCGGGACCCACCTGGTCGAAGCGTACGTAGCGTTGTCATTCTGGTCACGAATGTGTATGTACATACTGGTTGATCGGTCTGTCTACAGGCTGCAGCGATGAACCGTGGCCGTGTAAGGAAGGGCACGTGTCGTAGTAGAGGCGCGCACATGTCGTAGTAGAGGCGCAAACGTAGCGTGTCACGCAGTCCCGTTAATATCGTGTACACATACGTACAACGGCCAGGGTGCAAGAAAGTAAATACGGCCACGTACGTACATATGGGCGGGGTCTCGAACGCCTACTCGCGCATACGTACGGCTAGGGCTCGTGTACATGGTTGGGTCGGAATGGAGAAACTACGTCGTCTTCATGTTCATCGGGAGCCAACCGGCTTGGACGGAACAGCCGATCGAAACGAGGACTGGTGTACCGCAGAACGGAGGAAACGACCTTGTGTTCGACTGGCCACGGTCAAAACGGGATCCTGTTCATCGGGAGGGGTCTGGCGTACCGTAAAACGGAGGAAATGGACTTCTCTTGGACCTCCTACGGTTGAAACGGGGTCCTATTGATCTGGAGGGGTGTGTCGTATCGCAAAACAGAGGAAACAGACTTGTGTTGGAGCGCTACGGTCGAAACGGGGGTCCTGTTCATCGGGAGGGGTGTGGCGTAGCGCAAAACGGGACTCCACGGGATACTGTTCATCTCCACCGTCGACTGCCTCCACGGGCTACTGTTCATCCACTGTCGACCTCCTCCAGCCTCCACCGCTCCTCCACGGCTACTGTTCAACCAGCCCTCTCCACGGGGTCCTGTTCATCCACCCCTCCACGGGCTACTATTCATCCAGCCCTCCACCGGCTACTGTTCAACCAGTCCTCCACGGGGTCCTTTTCATCCAGCCCTCCATGGGGTCCTGTTCATCCACCCCCAGCCGGCTCGATCGGGGTCTTGTTCATCCAGCGGCAACAGCCTCTACTACCACGGGGTCCTCTTCATCCAACCCCCACCGGGAACTTTTCATCCAACCCCCCTAACAACACTCACTGTTCATCAAGAGGCAGCATCGATTGGCTTCAGTTAGCAGCAGTAGCGAAGGAATCACTTAGGTTCAGTTAACAGCAAGGGATCGATCGGGGTTCTGTAACGTAGCTAGTGCAATTGCTCGGGTTCAGTTAGAGCCCAATGCCTCGCTCGGGTTCAGTTAGAGTGCAACGCCTCGCACGCACGCGCGTACGTGTATGAGAGAAATGCACAAACCTCGGTGCATCTCTCGGCCCCGACCACACACCGTAACCGGGAACTCCCCAATATTTTCCTCGCCCTCGCTTCTACCATGGTATTTTCCGTCATGGACGGCCCAAAGAATGTCATGCAGCTGCGTCTCCAGCCCGCCCAGGACGAAAAGCCCATTTTCTGTCTGTTGGGGAACATAGTAATAATTCAAAAATTTCCTACGTGTCACCAAGATCAATCTAGGAGATGCTAGCAATGAGAGAGAGGGAGTGCATCTTCATACCCTTGAAGATCGCTAAGCGGAAGCGTTACAGGAACGCGGTTGATGGAGTCGTACTCGCGGCGATTCAAAGCACGGTAGATCCGATCCAAGCGCCGAACGGACGGTGTCTCCGTGTTCAACACACGTACAGCCCGGGGACGTCTCCTCCTTCTTGATCCAGCAAGGGGAGAGGAGAAGTTGAGGGAGACCTACGGCAGCACGACGGCGTGGTGGTGGAGCTTGTGGTTCTCCTGCAGGGCTTCGCCAAGCGCTGCGGAGGAGGAGCAGGAGTTGGAGGAGGGAGGGGCTGCGCTAGGAGAAGGGATTTTGCTGCCCTCTCTCTCCCTCACTATATATAGGGGAAGGGGGGATAGGAGGCACCCTAGGGTTTCCCCAGGGGAGGGGCGGCGGCCACAGGGGAAACCCTAGATGGGTTTGGACGCCCCCACCCCTAGGAAACTTGCCCCCTAAGCCGGGAGGGGCGGCTGCCCTAGGGGAGGCGCCCCCGCCTCTCCAGGTTACGTGAGATGGGGTGGGAGGGGCACACAGCCCCTTAGTGGGCTGGTGTGCCCCCTTCCCTTCACCCATAAGGCCCCCAACGCTTGTCGGGGCCTCCGAAACTCCTTTCGGTCACGCTAGTCGTCACCCGGTACCCCGGGAACAATTCCGGACTCCAATATATCGATCTTCACCTCCGGACCATTTCGAAGTTCCTCGTCACGTACGGGATCTCATCCGGGACTCCGAACAACCTTCGGTAACCACATACTATTTCCCATAACAACTCTAGCGTCATCGAACCTTAAGTGTGTAGACCCTACGGGTTCGGGAACCATGCACACATGACCGAGAGACGTCTCTGGCCAATAACCAATAGCGGGATATGGATACCCATATTGGCTCCCACATGTTGCAAGATGATCTCATCGGATGAACCACGATGTTGGGGATTCAATTAGTCATGTATACAATTCCCTTTGTCCATCAGTATGTTACTTGCCCGAGATTCGATCGTCGGTATCCCTATACCTTGTTCAATCTTGTTATCAGCAAGTCTCTTTACTCGTTCCGTAACGCATGATCCCGTGACTAACACCTTAGTCACACTGAGCTCATTATGATGATGCATTACCGAGTGGGCCCAGAGATACCTCTCCGTCATACGGAGTGACAAATCCCAGTCTCGATTCGTGCCAACTCAACAGATACTTTCGGAACTACCTGTAGTGCACCTTTATAGTCACCTAGTTACATTGTGATGTTTGATACACCCAAAGCACTCCTATGGTATCCGGGAGTTGCACAATCTCATGGTCTAAGGAAATGATACTTGACATTAGAAAAGCTCTAGCGAACGAACTACACGATCTTGTGCTATGCTTAGGATTGGGTCTTGTCCATCACATCATTCTCCTAATGATGTGATCCCGTTATCAACAACATCCAATGTCCATGGTCAGGAAACCGTAACCATCTCTTGATCAACGAGCTAGTCAACTAGAGGCTTACTAGGGACATGTTGTGGTCTATGTATTCACACATGTATTACGGTTTCCGGTTAATACAATTATAGCATGAACAATAGAGAATTATCATGAACAAGGAAATATAATAATAACCATTTTATTATTGCCTCTTGGGCATATTTCCAACAGTCCCCCACTTGCACTAGAGTCAATAATCTAGTTCACATTGCCATGTGATTAACACTCATAGTTCACATCGCAATGTGACTAACACCCAAGAGTTTACTAGAGTCAATAATCTAATTCACATCACCATGTGATTAAGACTCAATGAGATCTGGGGTTTGATCATGTTATGCTTGTGAGAGAGGGTTTTAGTCAACGGGTCTGCAACATTCAGATCCGTATGTACTTCGCAAATCTCTATGTCATATCGTAGATGTTGCTTCCACGCTCCACTTGGAGCTATCCCAAATGGTTGCTCCACTATACGTATTCGTTTTGCTACTCAGAGTCATCTGGATAGGTGTTAAAGCTTGCATCGACGTAACCCTTTACGTCGAACTCTTTATCACCTCCATAACCGAGAAACATTTCCTTATTCCTAAGGACAATTTTGACCGCTATCCAATGATCCACTCCTGCATCACTCTTGTAGCCCCTTGCCAGACACGTGGCAAGGCACATATCAGGTGCGGTATATAGCATGGCATATCGTATAGAGCCTATGGCTAAGGCATAGGGGACGACCTTCGTCCTTTCTCTTTCTTCTGCCATGGTCGAGCTTTAAGTCTTAACTTCACACCTTACAACTCAGGCAAGAACTCCTTCTTTGACTGATCCATTTTGAACTCTTTCAAAATCACGTCAAGGTATGTGCTCTGTGAAAGTCTTATCAGGCGTCTTGATCTATCTCTATAGATCTTGATACCCAATATGTAAGCAGTTTTATCCAGGTCTTACTTTGAAAAACTTCATTCAAACAACCCTTTATGCTTTCCAGAAATTCTACATCATTTCCGATCAACAATATGTCATCCACATATGCTTATCAAAAATGTTGTAGTGCTCCCACTCACTTTCTTGCAAATACAAGTTTCTTACAAACTTTGTATAAACCCAAAATCTTTGATCACCTCATCAAAGCGTATGTTCCAACTCCGAGATGCTTGCTCCAGTCCATAGAAGGATCATTGGAGTTTGCATACCTTTTAGCGTCATTAGGATCGACAAAACCTTCTGGTTGTATCACATACAACCTTTCCTCACAGAAACCATCAAGGAAACTTTGTTTTGACATCCATCTGCCACATTTCATAAACGAAAATCCAGCAACTGCTAACATAATTCTAACAGACTTTAGCATCGCTATGATTGAGAAAGTCTCATCACAGGCAACTCCTCGAACTTGTCGGAAACTTCTTTGAGACAAGTCGAGCTTTATAAATGGTGACATTACCATCATCGTCTGACTTCTTCTTAAAGATCCATTTATTCTCAATGGCTTGCCGATCATCGGGCAAGTCCACAAAAGTCCATACTTTGTTCTCATACATGGATAATATCTCAGATTTCATGGCTCCTAGCCATTTATTGGAATTCGGGCCCATCATCGCTTCTCCATAGCTCGTAGGTTCACCGTTGTCCAACAACATGACCTTTAAGACAGGGTTACCACTCAGAAGTTGTATACACCCTTGTCGACCTACGAGGTTCGATAGTAACTTGATTAGAAGCTTCATGATCATCATCATTAGCTTTCTCTTCTACTGACGTAGGTGCCACAGAAACATCTTCCTATGCTGCGCTACTCTCTGGTTGAAGTAAAGGTTCAACAACCTCATCAAGTTCTATCTTCCTCCCACTCAATTCTTTCGAGAGAAACTCTTTCTTGAGAAAGGACCTGTTCTTAGTGACAAACAGTTTGCCCTCAGATCTGAGATAGAAGGTATACCCAATCATATTTTTTGGGTATTCTATGAAGACACAATTGTCCGCTTTGGGTTCGAGCTTTTCTGGCTGAAGCCTTTCGACATAAGCATCATAGCCCCAAACCTTAAGAAACGACAACTTAGGTTTCTTGCCACACCATAGTTCATACAGTGTCGTCTCCACGGACTTAGATGGTGCCCTATTTGAAGTGAATGTAGTTGTCTCTAATGCATAACCCCAAAACGATAGCGGTAGATCGGTAAGAGACATCATAGATTGCACCATATCCAATAGAGTGTGATTACTATGTCCGGACACACCATTACGCTATGGTGTTCCAGGTGGCATCAGTTGTGAAACGATTCCACCTTGTCTTTAGTGATTGCCAAACTCATAACTCAGATACTCTCCCCTTGATCAGATCGTAGGAACTTGATCTTCTTGTTATGATGATTCTCAACTTCACTTTGAAATTGCTTGAACTTTTGAAACGTTTCAGATTTATGCTTCGTTAAGTAAATATACCCATATCTACTCAATTCATCAGTGAAGGTGAGAAAATAACGATATCCACTGCGTGCGTCAACACTCATTGGACCGCACACATCAGCATGTGTGATCTCCAACAAGTCACTTGCCCGTTCCATTGTTCCAGAAAACGGGGTTTTAGTCATCTTGCCTATGAGGCATGGTTCGCATGTGTCATGTGATTCAAAAGCAAGTGACTCCAAAAGTCCATTAGCATGGAGGTTCTTCATGCGCTTTACACCAATATGACCTAAGCGGCAGTGCCACAAGAAAGTGGTACTATCATTATCAACTCTACATCTTTTGGCATCAATGTTATGAACATGTGTATCACTATGACCGAGATTCAATAAACCACTCACATTTGGTGCATGACCATAGACGCTATTATTCATGTAAATAGAATAACCATTACTCTCTGACTTAAATGAATAATCGTATTGCAATAAACATGATCTGATCATGTTCATGCTCAACACAGACACCAATGCAAACAACATTTATCTAGGTTCAGTACTAATCTCGAAGGTAGAGGGAGCATGCGATGGTGATCACATCAACCTTGGAAACACTTCCAACACACATCGTCACCCTGCCCTTAGCTAGTCTCCGTTTATTCCGTAGCTTTTGTTTCGAGTTACCAATATTAGCAATTGAACCGGTATCTACAACCCAGGTGCTACTAGGAGTACTAGTAAGGTACACATCAATAACACATATATCAAATATACTTTTGTTGAAGTTGGCAGCCTTCTTATCTACCAAGTATTTGAGGTAGTTCAGCTACCAGTGACCGTTCCCCTAATAGAAGCACTTTATCTCGGGTTTGGGTTCATGGGTTTCTTCACTGGAGCGGCAACTGGCTTGCCATTCATGAAGCTTCCCTTCTTGCCCTTGCCCTTCTTGAAACCAGTGGTCTTGTTAACCATCAACTCTTGATGCTCCTTCTTGATTTCTACCTTCATGGCCTTAAGCACGACGAACAGTTTCGGGATCATCTTCCCTTGCATGTTATAGTTCATCACGAAACTCTAGTAGCTTGGTGACAGTGACTGGAGAACTTTATCAATCACTCTCTTATCTGGAAGATTTACTCCCACTCGATTCAAGAGATTGAAGTACCCAGACATTCTGAGCACATGCTCACTGGCTGAGCTATTCTCCTCCATCTTGTAGGCAAAGGTCTTGTCAGAGGCCTCAACCTCTCAACATGGGCATGAGCCTGAAATACCAATTTCAGCTCTTGGAACATCTCATATATTCCATGGCGTTTAAAACGATTTTGGAGCCCCGACACTAAGCCGTAAAGCATGGCGCACTAAACTATTAGGTAGTCATCAGAACGTGTTTGCCAGATGTTCACAACATCCACAGACGATGCCAGAGGGGTTGGCACACCGAGCGGTGCATCAAGGACAGAAGCCTTCTGTGTAGCAATGAGGACAATCCTCAGACTACGGCCCTATTCCGCACAATTGCTTACAATATCTTTCAACTTATTCTTTCTCTAGGAACATATTAAAACAGGAAGCTAAAGAGCAAGCCATTAATCTACAACATAATTTGCAAAGACAATTTAGACTATGTTCATGATAATGAGTTCAATTAATCAAATTATTTAATGAACTCCCACTCAGATAGACATCCCTCTAGTCATCTAAGTGATACATGATCCGAATCGACTAGGCTGTGTCCGATCATCACGTGAGACGGACTAGTCATCAACGGTGAAAATCACCATGTTGATCGTATCTACTATACGACTCATGTTCGACCTTTTGGTCTCTCGTGTTCCGAGGCCATGTATGTACATGCTAGGCTCGTCAAGTCAACCTAAGTGTTTTGCATGTGTAAATCTGGCTTACACCCGTTGTATGCGAATGTTAGAATCTATCACACCCGATCATCACATGGTGCTTCGAAACAATGAACCTTCGCAACGGTGCACAGTTAGGGGTTACACTTTTCTTGAAATTTTAGTGAGGAATCATCTTATTTATTCTACCGTCGTTCTAAGAAAATAAGATGTAAACATGACAAACATCACATGCAAATCATAAAATGACATGATATGGCCAATATCATCTTACGCGTTTGATCTCCATCTTCGAGGCACGGCATGATCACCTTCGTCACTGGCATGACACCATGATCTCCATCATCATGATCTCCATCATCGTGTCTTCATGAAGTTGTCTCGCCAACTATTACTTCTACTACTATGGCTAACGGTTAGCAATGAAGTAAAGTAATTACATGGCGTTTTCATTGACTCATAGGTCATACAATAAATTAAGACAACTCCTATGGCTCCTGCCGGTTGTCATACTCATCGACATGCAAGTCGTGATTCCTATTACAAGAACATGATCAATCTCATACATCACATATATCATTCATCACATCCTTTTGGCCATATCACATCACATAGCATACCCTCCAAAATCAAGTTAGACGTCCTCTAATTGTTGTTGCATGTTTTACGTGGTGGCTAGGGGTTTCTAGCAAGAACGTTTCTTACCAACGCAAAAACCAAAACGGTGATATACCAATTGCTATTTCATAAGGACCCTTTTCATCGAATCCAATCCGACTAAAGTGGGAGAGACAGACACCCGCTAGCCACCTTATGCACCGAGTGCATGTCAGTCGGTGGAACCAGTCTCACGTAAGAGTACGTGTAAGGTCGGTCCGGGCCGCTTCATCCCACAATGCCGCCAAATCAAGATAAGAGTAGTAACGGTAAGCAAATTGAACCAATCATTACCCACAACTACTTTGTGTTCTACTCGTGCATAGAATCTACGCATAGACCTAGCTCATGATGCCACTACTGGGGGACGTAGTAATAATTCAAAATTTTCCTACGTGTCACCAAGATCAATCTAGGAGATGCTAGCAACGAGAGAGAGGGAGTCCATCTTCATACCCTTGAAGATCGCTAGGCGGAAGCATTACAAGAACGCGGTTGATGGAGTCGTACTCGCGGCGATTCAAATCGCGGTAGATCCGATCCAAGCGCCGAACGGACGGTGCCTCTGCGTTCAACACACGTACAGCCCAGGGACGTCTCCTCCTACTTGATCCAGCAAGGGGAGAGGAGAAGTTGAGGGAGAACTCCGGCAGCACGACGACGTGGTGGTGGAGCTTGTGGTTCTCCTGCAGGGCTTCGCCAAGCGCTACGGAGGAGGATGAGGAGTTGGAGGAGGGAGGGGCTGTGCCAGGGGAAGGGGTTTTGCTGCCCTCTCTCTCCCTCACTATATATAGGGGAAGGGGGGAGGAGGTGGCGCCCTAGGGTTTCCCTAGGGGAGGGGCAGCAGCCACAGGGGAAACCCTAGATGGGTTTGGGCGCCCCCCACCCCTAGGAAACTTGCCCCCCAAGCCGGGAGGAGCGGCTGCCCTAGGGGAGGCGCCCCCACCTCTCCAAGTAACGTGAGATGGGGTGGGAGGGGCGCACAGCCCCTTAGTGGGCTGGTGTGCCCCCTCCCCTTGGCCCATAAGGCCCCCCAACGCTTGTCGGGGCCTCCGAAACTCCTTTCGGTCACGCTAGTCGTCACCCGGTACCTCCGGAACAATTCCTGACTCCAATACCCTTCATCCAATATATCAATCTTCACCTCCGGACCATTCCGGAGTTCCTCGTCATGTCCGGGATCTCATCCGGGACTCCGAACAACCTTCGGTAACCACATACTATTTCCCATAACAACTCTAGCGTCACCGAACCTTAAGTGTGTAGACCCTACGGGTTCGGGAACCATGCACACATGACCGAGACACCTCTCCAGCCAATAACCAATAGCGGGATCTGGATACCCATATTGGCTCCCACATGTACCATGATGATCTCAGCAGATGAAACACGACGTCAGGGATTCAATGAATCCCGTATACAATTCCCTTTGTCCATCGGTATATTACTTGCCCGAGATTCGATTGTTGTTATCCCTATACCTTGTTCAATCTTGTTACCGGCAAGTCTCTTTACTCGTTCTGTAATGCATGATCCCGTGACTAACTCCTTAGTCACACTGAGCTCATTATGATGATGCATTACTGAGTGGGCCCAGAGATACCTCTCCATCATACGGAGTGACAAATCCCTGTCTCGATTCGTGCCAACTCAACAGATACTTTTGGAGCTACCTGTAGTGCACCTTTATAGTCACCCAGTTACGTTGTGATGTTTGATACACCCAAAGCACTCCTACGGTATCCGGGAGTTGCACAATCTCATGGTCTAAGGAAATGATACTTGACATTAGAAAAGCTCTAGTGAACGAACTACACGATCTTGTGCTATGCTTAGGATTGGGTCTTGTCCATCACATCATTCTCCAAACGATGTGATCCCGTTATCAATGACATCCAATGTCCATGGTCAGGAAACCATAGAATGATGTGATCCCGTTATCAATGACATCCAATGTCCATGGTCAGGAAACCATAACCATCTATTGATCAACGAGCTAGTCAACTAGAGGCTTACTAGGGACATGTTGTGGTCTATGTATTCACACATGTATTACGGTTTCTGGTTAATACAATTATAGCATGAACAATAGACAATTATCATGAACAGGGAAATATAATAATAACCATTTTATTATTGCCTCTAGGGCATATTTTCAACACTGTCATGATTTTTTGTCATAGAAGTAGGAGCCCACCACATCTATGATTATACCGGGTTTTGTCACAATTATCGTCATAGAAGTGTCATAAGCATGACAGGAAAAAATTCGTTCAGCCCAAAATGTCACGGATGTGTCTTTTTTTTCTAGTCCCTTTTCGTGATCGCACAACGGAAGTCTCAATGAAAGCACCAGTGTTAGTGTCAAAACTGGCAGACCTCGGGCTAGGGGGTCCCGAGCTATGGATCTCGGATCGAGGGTAACACTACAGGAATCAGGCACTTTGCCGTCTGCCATGGCTGACAGCAAAGGCATGCCTGGCAGACGGCAAAGGCCTTTGCCGTCCGAAAGCAGACGGCAACAGGTCCGGCTGAATAAGCTACGGCAAAGAGTTCTTTGCTGTCTGCTGGCAGACGGCAAAGAGTTCTTTCCTGTCTGCGGGCAGACGGCAAAGATGAAATGGTCTTTGCCGTCTGCCAGCAGACATCAAAGAGCCTGGATGACACACTTGGCAGGTTAGGTCCGTTAGAGGGTTAACATCGTGCTTTGCCGTCTGCTGGCAGACGGCAAAGTGCCCATATAGGCCAGCCTAGGTTGCTGCCATGTGGCATGCTATGCCATCTTCTGGTAGATGGCAAAGATGTAAAGGTCTTTGTTGTCTGCCAGCAGACGGCAAAGACAGCCCCCATGTTGCACAGGTAGCTGCCATGTGGTGGCTTTGCCGTCTGCTGGCTGAGGGCAAAGCTCTTTGCCGTCTGCCTGCAGACGGCAAAGAGCCTGTACAGCCCCTGTTTTTTTTCTGTTTTTTCTTAGATTCATTCAATTTCATAGAATTTCACATATATATATATATATATATAAAACAAGTTTCCAACAACATATATATAACAAGTTTCCAACAACAAGTTATCCAACAACATATCCAACTTAAAATGGTTTTATCCAGACATACATATCCAAAAAAAAGTTTGCAACAAGTTTCCAAAAACATAAAAGAAGCGCAAGGAGAAGAGTAGACTCCATGAACACAAGCTCCTCATCTGAAGCAAATCTGCAAATTAGGAAAGATGAAAGTTAGAAGAAGAAGAAGACTAGCTAGAAGAAGAAGAAGAAGAAGGAGGAGGAGGAGGAGGAATTTATCTTCTCTTTCTTTTTCTCCTCTCCTCTTCTTTATTTTCTTCTTCTTCTAACTAAGGTAGGAAAAATGCCATTTTTTGCTCATCTATGTAAAAATGCTAAGTGTGTAGGTCATTTTAGAGCTAAGCTAGGCAAAATAGGTCATTTTGGAGCTAACCTAGGTAAAATGGATGATATTGGAGCTAACCTAGGTAAACTTGGTCATTTTGGAGCTAACCTAGCTAATTATGCCATTTTTGAGTTAACTAAGCATATTATGCCATTTTTGACATAAGTAAGCTAATTATAGGTCTTTATTAAGCTAACCCAGGTAACTAAGCATATTAGAGCTAATTTAGCATTTTAGAGATAACTTAGGTCATTTTGGAGCTAACTTGGGTAAAATTGATCATTTTGGAGCTAATTAGGCTTATTATGTCATTTACGAGGAAAATAAGCTAACAATATGACATATATGATGTTACCAAGATTGTTATGCCATTTTAAACCTAAGTAAGCTAATTATGCCATTTTTTACATATGTAAGCTAAGTGTATGTCATTATTGAGCAAACCTAGGTAACTAAGCATATTAGAGATAACTTAGCATATTAGAGCTAACTTAGGTCATTTTGGAGGAAACACAGCTAAGTATAGATCATTTTGAAGCTAAGTAAGCTAATTATGTCATTTTGGAGGAAGATTAGCTAAGTCTAGGTCATTATGGTAAGCATTTTGGATGAATAAAGCTAAGAATAGGTCTTTATGCATCTCGTAAGCAAAACACTAGAGAAAACTTACCGTCATCACGGAGGTGAAGGACCGGTCGGGTTTGCGGCAATGCCAGACGGAGAAGGACCGGCCGGGGTCGAGGTTGCGCCAGTGCGAGACGGAGAAGGATCGGTCGATGCTTGTCGGGAGGCATGCTGCACCAAAGATCATTTGCAATGTCTCGTTAGCATGATGCAACTGAAATGTGAATACTAGTAACTAATGACCATTCAAACGAAACTCACCGTGTCCGCTATACCAATCTAGGGCATCGGCGGAGGGGTCTGACCGTTTTTCTCACACACGGACTACACATTTTGTTTTCACGGATCAGTCATATTAATTAGTAATGAGACGAACATTACATGCATGATTTGGCTAATATGCAGGAGAAACTTACCACGAGGAGCTCATATAGGGCCCGGTGAGACGCGTCATTCCGGTTCCTCTCCGCCTCCAACAGACTAGCCGTCTGATGACCCACTGGTATAGGGATCTATCGTAGTCCTTTGGATAAGTAAGAGTGTCGAACCCAACGAGGAGCAGAAGGAAATGACAAGCGGTTTTCAGTAAGTATTCTCTGCAAGCACCGAAATTATCGGTAACAGATAGTTTTGTGATAAGGTAATTCATAACGGGTAACGAGTAACAAAAGTAAACAAGGTGCAGCAAGGTGGCCCAATCCTTTTTGTAGCAAACGACAATCCTAGACAAACTCTTATACAAAGGAAAACCCTCCCGAGGACACATGGGAATTATCGTCAAGCTATTTTTCATCACGCTCATATGATTCGCGTTCGTTACTTTGATAATTTGATATGTGGGTGGACCGGTGCTTGGGTACTGCCCTTCCTTGGACAAGCATCCCACTTATGACTAACCCCTCTCGCAAGCATCCGCAACTACGAAAGAAGAATTAAGGTAAACCTAACCATAGCATGAAACATATGGATCCAAATCAGCCCCTTATGAAGAAACGCATAAACTAGGGTTAAAGCTTCTGTAACTCTAGCAACCCATCATCTACTTATTACTTCCCAATTCCTTCCCCTAGGCCCAAACAATGGTGAAGTGTCATGTAGTCGACGTTCACATAACACCACTAGAGGAAAGAAAACATACATCTCATCAAAATATCGAACGAATACCAAATTCACATGACTACTTATAGCAAGACTTCTCCCATGTCCTCAGAAACAAACGTAACTACTCACGAATCATATTCATGTTCATAATCAGAGGGGTATTAATATGCATAAAGGATCTGAACATATGATCTTCCACCGAATAAACCAACTAGCATCAACTTCAAGGAGTAATCAACACTACTAGCAACCCATAGGTACCAATCTGAGGTTTTGAGGCAAAGATTGGATACAAGAGATGAACTAGGGTTTGAGATGAGATCGTGCTGGTGAAGATGTTGATGGATATTGACCCCCTCCCGATGAGGGGATTGATGGTGATGACGATGGTGATGATTTCCCCCTCCCGGAGGGATGTTTCCCTGGCAGAACAGCTCCACCGGAGCCCTAGATTGATTCCGCCAAGGTTTCGCCTCGAGACGGCGCCGCTTCATCCCGAAAGCTTCCTTCTGATTTTTTCCAGGGCGAAAGACTTCATATAGCAAAATATGGGCACCGGAGACCTGCCAGGGGGCCCACGAGGCAGGGGGTGCGCCCAGGGGGTAGGGCGCGCCCCCCACCCTCGTGGCCAGGGTGTGGGCCCCCTTCAGTTGATTCTTTCTCCAGTATTTTTTATTAATTCCGAAAAGTGCCTCCGTGAAGTTTCAGGACTTTTGGATTTGTGCAGAATAGGTCTCTAATATTTGCTCCTTTTCCAGCCAAGATTCCAGCTGCCGGCATTCTCCCTCTTCATGTAAACCTTGTAAAATAAGAGAGAAAAGGCATAAGTATTGTGACATAATGTGTAGTAACAGCCCATAATCCAATAAATATTGATATAAAAGCATGATGCAAAATGGACGTATCAACTCCCCCAAGCTTAGACCTCGCTTGTCCTCAAGCGGAAGCCGATAACGAAAAATATGTCCACATGTTTAGAGATAGAGGTGTCGCTAAAATAAAATACGGACATGAGGGCATCATGATCATTCTTATAACAGCAACATATATATATATATATATATATACATACACACAGCCTGTCTATTCTGCTAATATTAGCAGAATAGTTATTCTGATAACACTTCCGCACTGCATGCTCAACAGATGCGAACTGCATCTTCTTTACGTTGGGCACTTAAATGCTTCACAAGAGAACTACTTCATTTTCTGGTGTTCCGCCCGCGTTTTCTGTGTGGAATCGGGTGTTGCGGGATGATTCAGTTTGTCTCTGCATCTCATTTTGTCTTTATTATTTCTAATTTATAGGAAAATCTACTAGAGTGCTTGCAAATTGAGGGATTTGGTGGACGAGCTTTCTCTGTTCGTTCGTGTTCGCGTCAGATGCGATTTTTTGTGTGCTCGGATGTTGTTTTTTAGGAGGAATTCTTTGATTGTGTTAATTTTAATCGGTCTGTTCACTCTATAATTTGTTAATTTTTTAGGAGTTAGTTTTCAATTCTTGTTAATTTGATTGTGGGGGGGGGGGGGTGAGCTTCGTCCGCTCCTCTGTTCTTGTTGTTTTTTTGGATTTTGCCCGTGCATGCGTGTTTGAATATTGTAATTACTGTTGCTATAGGTTTGAATTCATTGTATTGCAGGTATAATTGTCATTTTTTGAATCGCATTTTTTAAATGAAAGCTGTTGTTGTTCGTCCAGTTGCCGTTTCTTCCATGTAATTTTTTGCGGGGGTATTTCTCGATAGTTTAGTGGTTGTACAATTTTTAGGCGAGTTATGGAAGTGTGAGTGAAATTGACACCTCTGTTAGTCTATCACATGTCTGTAGTTTTACTACTTTAATTTTATTTGTTGTAGTCATGGCATACGTTGTAGTGCACTGCATTTTTGTTAGTAGTGTACTTCATTGTAGCTGCATTATAGTGGTTATGGCTGCTTATGAGATTTCTCTTTTCTTAAACTGCATTCTGTGTTCTAGATGACTGCATAATTTGCACTTCCGTACTGCATTAGCAGTGTTGTTAATGTTCTATTCTGCTATTAGAATGGATGGTCCATTATATGCTTGTGTTAGCTGAATAGTTATTATAAGAAATTTTTTGAACTGCATACTATGAGAATTGTTTTTGAACATCATATGTTAACTGCAAAGTTTTGACCATTTGCATTTCCTTGTTACTGTTCAGAGGACTGCTTTTTTTATTATTATTAGTAACACACTATGTGTTTGAGAGAACTGCATTGCTGCCAACAGCAACTTTGTCTAAAAAGGATGATAAAATGACGTAGTTAAGGTTGCATACTTTAAATAGGCATCGTTCAAAGTGTCTGATGGACATAATTTTAAAAGCATACAGCATAAGCAAAGCATTAGAAATATTGGTTGCTTCATATTAGACAGCCTAGAGTGGAAATATTGTAAACTTGATGGAGTCTTCTTCTTTGTAGAAAAACACCATGGCCACTTCTCCGACCTCAAAGCCATTCTGGGAGACAAAATATTTCCAACTAGTAGTTATGTTGATGTAGTCTTCAGAGTCGATGTGGTAGTCAGCTTGCGTGTCTGCATACCCATTCTTATGTTCTGTCTCCAAAGTAACCTTCCCTGAACTCGGAGCAGGAAATTTTATTGTGGATGGCAGTTTCTGCATATTGGAATGGGTGGAAAAAGAATTTTATAAGTAAACAGCAAATGTTTTTCTTTTATACTTAATATGATCTGTTTATGTTGACTTAAATAGTTACATATATATGACTGCTATTTTCTAAAGTAGTTGCAATGTATGACCAAACTTATATACGGAATTGACCCCTAGTTTTACTAGGATATGTATTATACTGCAACATGCTTATACTACAATGTCAGAAATAGTGTACTTCGCCAGCATGCTAAGAGAACTGCAACGGTTATCTACTGACCCTTTTTTTGTTCGTGTGTTGGGATTCTAATCTAACTAGTGTCGATACCTGGTGTGGTACTGAAGAGAGATAGGTGGAAGCATCTATTCTTAATAGCTATGAAATCTGAACAACAATACAAATTCTGTTTTTTATTTTGTTGACACTACTGAACAAATTGATTGAACTATATATTCAGATGTGGATTTGCAGGCTAGATTATGTCCAAAATTGTGAGGGGAAAAACATACCCAACTTTCCTGCAGATCTGGGGTTGTGAGGCGATGAAGAAATGGTGCACGAAACCCCCTGTTGGGTATCATCAGGCACCCGAGCATGCTGCGCCACTCGATGTTGGTGAGCTCTAGACCTTCTGCGTACACGCATGTGTCTGCTACCGACGCAATCCTTGCCAAACACCCGCACTTACAGTCCATGGCGTGTTCAGTGGAATTCCAGAGAAGAGCTGGGGATGGGATGAACCCTTGATCTACGATTTGAAGAAAATGAGGAACGGGGGGAGGAGTTGTGTTTGTCTAGAGCACGAATGATACGTTTTTATGCAACCAATTGAGAAACGGAAGTAATAAATGTTGTGGTTGGTGTTAGGTGGTGGAATGGTTCTGATTCAGTGTACGCGGATGCATTTGAGAAGCAACAGGACTGCTTACTTGAAAATAGCAAACTGCATTGTCATATCACGATGAACTGCGGAACGCATGGTTGGGCCTGTGTTTGTGTATGGTATGTGGGATTTTTTTTAATTTTCAGTGGCCTCTCTTTTGTGTGTTGGCCCTATGTTCGGGTAGTGAAGACGCATTGGGCCCAAGTCGGCCTGTGAGCACGGCTGGTTCCCTGTGCGTTGTGTGCGGCCTAATTTTTAGTCCCACCTCGCCCACGGAAGGCGCGCCCGACCTGTTTATAAGCGCTGGCGAGGCCGCCGTATCGAACTCCTCTGGTTACTTATTTGGGCGCTTATACACGGCGCTCGCTGCTCTATGCTCTCTGATCTGTGGGCCCATCTGTGGGCGGCCCCATGCATTGTGACTCAGAACAACTCGCCTTCTGTGGGCGCAGACCTATTACGAGACTGGCTGGGGCCAGTAGCACCTGGGTGGTCAATTTATTTTTCTTTGTATTTTTCGGTCTTAAGTATTTTTTTCAATGTCGGGGCGTGCATTGCTTTTAGTAAATCATGTGTGCACTGCATTGATCAGGGTTCTGTACTGCATGTACAGTTCTCATTTTTGTTTCCGTGTTTTTGCCATTATGTAATCTTTTTTCCAATGTATGGGAGTGCACTGCTTAGTAAATCATACGTGTACTGCATTGATTATGGTTCTGTACTGCACGTTCATATATTTCTGCACTGCATTGATTATTTCCGTGTTCGCATTTTTCTTCATCGATGTGTTCTATGCCGTGTATTTATTCATCTAGTTAATGCGGAACTGGATTACTATAACATACTCCATCGCGTAACGAAATGCACTGCATTTTTCTAGTGCTGCGTACTGCATTTGTTTTTTGCCTGTACTTACTGCAGTCCCTGGTACGGGAGGTGTAGGGGAAGGGGGGTTGCCCCCCCCACTTTTTTTTGTGTGGCACGTATTTGAAGGTAGACTTTTTTCGGATGTGTTTTGTTAAGATGCGTGTTGTTTTTGATTTTAACTTTTTTTACGAATTGTATGTATTTTATTTTGTTTTACCGTCTGAACTTCATTATTCTTCACAGAGAACTGCATCATGTGCGTTTTGATGTAGTCTGCCTTATTTTATCCAGGCCGTTTTTGGGTCGGCCCGTTTTTTGTGACCCCTTGCGACACGCGGGCCTCCTATGTGTCCCTTCCAGGCGATCCCACCGCTCCGCTAACAGGGAGAGAGACCGAGAACAATCCCCTCCCCTCTCTTGCCGTTTCTCTCGAGGCATCTCTCACTCGAGCAAAACCGCCGTCGCCCGCAGCAACCGCCGTCGCCCGAGGAACCGCCACCCTTAAGAGGTCCTTATTCCTGCATTCCGCGTCGCCGTCCTCTCCGCGAGCCGTTGCCGCTGCGCTCCCGCAGCCCTTTCCTGTCTGTTCCCGTCGCTGCCCCCTTCCCCGCCGCCGTCGCCGCACCTTTTTTTGTGGTACGTTCCGCTTGGCCTCGTTCTTGATTGTCCTCTCATCTTGTTTTGTGATTATCGTAGTTGCTGTTGTTGTTTTTGCCTGTGTAATTTTTCCGTAGGCAGTCGATTTTATCTTGTTTTGAAGTCGATAGTCGTGTGTAGCAATGTGGATCTAGGGTTTCGTGAGATTTTTGCCGATTTTGTTGCTTATATATGTCACTTCGTCCTTGTGCTGCAGGCAAACGCCATGTCTTCGCCGAGCAGAGTGGGAGGAGGAGTTCAGGGTATGTGGAGTGCTTATTTTAGGCTTTGTTTATTTTGTTTGATGTTTATCTAGTTTCCTAATTCATCCTGCATATTGGTTTATGCTCTGTTAGTTGTCAGCGTTCGTTTGCATTACTTTGTCAAGTGATGTTTTGTAATTTCTGTTTTCTGGTTCTTTTTGAATCCAGTAGCTGATTGCAGTGCTCATAATGATACACCAATTGACTCTCGTTGTCCTGGTGGTAAGGATCATGGTGTCGAGGGAGGACATCAAGTGAATTCGCCGATTGAATCTTCTCCCATAAGTGTGGACCCTCCTTCTGGTATGTGATTGATTTGTTTATTTTTGTGTATGCTGGTTGCTTGATGTTGTACAAATTGGTGTTTCCTTGTTGTATCTAGTCTGGTATTTTGTTGGGAACAAACGTGAAGTTAGTGTATGCAGCACTTCATTTATTTGTATATGTGAACTCCACTATATGTATGTGTGAACTTCATTGTTGTTTTATTCAAGTTTTTTGTACAATGCATTATTTTTTATTTTGAGCTTATGGTTGGAGCACTGCATTTATATGTCTAAGTGTACTGCATTTGTTCTTTTTCTGCACTTTTCAACGAGCATAGTCAAACTTCATTTTGACGCAGTGTCTGTTTTCCATGCTGGGGCGCCTGGGTTTGAGGAGGTTACTCAATTGATTGACCATTATTTTGCAGAGGGTAATGTTGGTGTGAGCTTTGACCAGAGACGTCCCGTCTTGTCTGAAACACAATCGCAGTCTGTTGATGGTGCAGAGGAAGTTACATAGGATTGGATGGTCTCGAAACAGCTTCGTCAATATGAGTTGAAGCAAAGCAAGAAGAAGTTGAGGTTTGAAATTGAGTCAAAAGAGTTTGCGGAGAAGGAGAAGCAGAGGGGAGCTGCAGATGGTGCCAAGGGTGGCAAATTTGACAAGGTGAAGCAGCCTTCTTTGCAGAAGAAGAGGCTGAGTATTGTTGCTGAGGAAGGTGATACACCTCGGCGGAGTCCACGTGTTCCTGGAATGAAGAAGAATCTTGGCAAGAGAACTGCTGAAGCTGGTGGAAATGATGATCCTCAGCGCAAGCGACTACATGTCACTGAAGGTCCCAACTCTGATGATGACGACTTTGTGCTTGCTGATTATGTGAAGGGTGTTCATCCTTGTAGACGCAAAGACTGTGGTTCATCTAAGAGTCTACCCAAGCGTGCCCGTGATGATGTCGATGAAGATGTTGGTGGTGACTCTGGCGAGGAGGTGGATGCTGCTCCAAAGGTTTGTCGAAGTGCACTGCATTTGTTTCCTTCATTGTTATCCTATCTGTGTTTTCTATGTCTCTTTTTTTATGGCTAGTCTTCTAATGTGGACTGCATTTCCCTTTACATAGAGGAAGAAGTCTAGTAAGAGCAATGCAACTGAAGATGATGCTGAGGGAGATGATTTTCGATTTAACAAGACCGTACGGTTGTCGCTTCCCACTGTTTGCAAGGCTGCTTCTTTGTTAAAAGAGGCACATTGTAGTCGTGTTCGGGATGCTGGATTCGGTGTTGTCTTTGAACTGACAGTAAAGAAAAATGTGTCGCGCATTCTTATGTGCTATCTGATGGGAGTGATTGACCCTGCCACCATGGTAATGGACTTTGGGAATGGCAGGGTTCTTCGAATCAATCGTGATGTAGTTCATCACATTTTGGATTTACCTATGGGACGTCACACTGCACCCATGCCTGCTTCCTGCGGCCATGATGAATCGTTGACTGCCCTCAAGGATGAGCTTGGCTTTGGCCATTGAAAAAGTATAGGTGTCAAGGACTTGCTTGAGAAGTTGAAGGTATTGGTGGAGGAAGATGGTCATGTGACTGTTGACCTTGCTGTGAAGGTGTTCTTCCTGATACTTTGCCAGAATTTGCTGTGCCCAGGGCCTGCAGTTCGTTTGGGTAGAGTTGATGCAATGGTAGAGAACATGGATTATGCGGCTATGGCTCAGATGGACTTTTGCCAGCTTGTTGTTGATGAGTTGCAGGCAGCTGTGGTGAGGTGGCAAACAGAAGGCAGCAAGCAGAATTGTGCAGAGGGTTGTGCCATTGTCCCCCTGATTATGTATCTTGACTGCTTGAAGCTTCGCAAATTTTCAGTCATGCACACGTTGACGCCACGTGCGTCATTCCTGACGGCCAAGGACCTGATGAAGTTGTACAAGGAGGATGTGCTTGTGAAGGGAAAGATTTACTTGGAAACATACAAATTTGGGAAGCTGCCGGTTAGTGCATCTGATTTTTTAATATCAGATTTTTTTTTAAAATGTGCAGCCATTATCAATCTGAACTTTTCTAGTACTCACATGTGTACTTCTCTTTGCCTGTTGTCTTTTTTTGCAGTGGAAGGCGTCAGGTGATCTTGTGTACAACCGTCCTATTGCAGTTGTACACGGCAGCTCTGATGCGGGGCCTAGCACTCATGCTAGGTTTTATGAGCCTGTCTGTAGCCAGCTTCCTGCTGTGATGATGAGGTGCTGCATACTCGTGGTTTCATGGCTCGACAGATGTTTGATAATAGAAGCTCTTCTAAACAGACATTTGTTGGCAGCAAAAAATAGGAGGAGATTGATGAGTTTCTTCTGAAGGTTTTGAAGTTGACTGAAGATTTGCCAACCTCTGGTGACAGGTTGAGGACAATTGCTAGTTTTTTTTCTTGTTGGCCATGGCCCACGAGATGAAGATATTATTGCTGCTCACAATTTTGATTGTGGCGTGATTGAAAGCTTGAAGATTGCAGTGACGAATGTTCGGTCTTCGTATGCTCAATTGAGACATTCACAGGAGGAAAAATGCGGTCGATATGAGAAGGATGTTGGTCATATTTTGGATGAAATGAACCGTCAGGACGCTGGCGTTGGCGCTGATAATATATGTTCTAGGTTTTTTGTGGCTTTGAACCTCTTTTGTGTATTATGTTGACTGCTCCTCACTATTTTTGTTTTTTGTTATAGGCTGGACTGGAATCTTCTGGTGTTGATGGAACTAGGGACGATGGAGTTGGTCAGGTACAAGTACTTCTGCCATGTATGTTCTGCCATGCGTCCCTCTTCTTGAACTTGCATTTGTTTGCTTCCCATTTTATTGTTTTTTTGTGTACTTCATGGTTGTAAAGTGCGTACTGCTTGTGCATAGTTGAAGTTTTTTCTTTTTTGGTTGTTACCATCTTATTTTTCGTTTTTGGTTTGTTCTATGCCCGTAGACTAGTGTTGCTGCTTGTGATGAGCACAAAGAGTCCTACGATGGCTCTGGAAAGGATGAGGTCTTGGCTGATGCATAGTCCCCTCTGGATGTTGTAGCTGATAAGGTATAGTTGTATTACTTGTTCTGTTGGTGGGTTGTAATCTAATTTTTTCTTGTTTGTTATAAACTTGATGTACGCTGTTATGTTCACTCATATGCATTTTCTTTTACATATGTTAGCTGCAATAGTTTTACATGTGTGAGCTTCAGTCTTTGACAGAAGTGAACTGCGGTTCTTTTCACATGCGCGGTCCATATTGTTTTACATACGTAAGCTTCAGTATTTAACATAACTGAACTGCAGCGTTTGACAAAGTGAACTGCAGTTCTTTTTTTCGTATTTGTGGGTTGCAGTTGTAGTTGTTTTGACACACGTGTGTTGCGGTTGTTTTGCATATGTGGACTGCAGTTGTTCTGTGTATGTTGTCAGAAGTCTTTGACATAAGTGTCCTATGTGTTGTTGTGTTAATTATCCCCACGCTCATTTTTGTGTTATTGTGTGTTTTTTAAACTTTCCACAGCTTGGAGAAGAAAACGTGGAAGTTCACGTTGATCTGAATCAGGGCGGTTGTGCTGTTGATGGTGGTGGCAGTGTTGATGCTTCTGCATCGGTTGCCGTTGACTGTGCATATCCTTCTGTAGCTCAAGGATCCCATGATGCTGTTCCCCCTAGTCGGCATGAAGATTCTGATGTTGGCATTGAAAAGCCGCTGGAGAATGTCGCCCCTGCTGTTAGTGTTGTTGCTTCCCCTGTTTGTCTGGCGTCCAACGATGTTCCGGAAGTATCGAGAGTGGAGCCTCATGTAGCTGAAGTATCTAAGGACATTGTCGTTGACCAGACTGTTGTAAATCCAGAGAATGTTGATGTTGCTGCAGAAGGGCAGTCTAGTGAGGTTGTGGTGGATTCGTCGCAACCTAGCAAAGAAAATATTTGCGTCAGCTCTAAAGAACAACAGCCTGAAGACTCTGACGCTAAAGGCAAGAGTTTTGTTTCGAACAGTGCAGTTGAAGTTTTTCTCATTCATTTTGTTTAATTACTATGGTATCTGTATTAGATGTTTAATGATAAGTGAAACTTGATCTTTTGTCTATGATTTTCAAAATAGCTAGCAGAATTTCCTTATCTTAATATTTAAACTTCATTCTTTGGATAAGTGAACTTCATCTTTTTATTACACATGACGAATTTCCTGTTGTGACACCGTCAAGCATTGATCCAACTCTTCTGAAAAGATACAATGAGTTGTACGCTGCTGTTACGAGGGTTCGGAAGGACAAGAAGAAAAGGTATGGTTTTTTAGAAATTGTTTTGTTCATATGTATTTTCTAATTTTGGTATTTACCCCTTTTTCTTTGTTGTTATTTTTTTAGTATCTTATGTTTCAGTTTTTCATGAAAAATTGAGGGACATGATTGCTTTTAAAGCTGAAATGGCTGATATTACCATTGGCGAAGTTGGTCAATCCTTTTGGGATAAAGGGATGCTCACTACAAGACTTGTAGATCTTAGGGTTTCTTTGCTGGTAGATAAGTTTAAGGGATCTTCGACAATGGTTGCCCCGTACCATATTTGTGTAAGAATGCAGAAATTTTTGTTTTTTTTATTTTCTTTCCTGATTTCGTGCGACGACCTATTTGCTTGAGCACTATTTGATTTTTGGTTTTGTTTCGGCAGACAATTATTTGGAATGGTGGTACTGTAGGCAGGAGTGTTAAAATGATGTTCTCTTCAAAAGCCGAGGAGCGTGTTGATAAAAAGGATATGGTGAGTAACGTTTTTATGTGTCGAAAACTAAATTTTGTGTGTATTTTTTAGTGTTCTGTTTCTTCTTCTTATAATAATTTTATTTATTTTTTCGTGCTTCCAACAGGTCCTTTTTGCAACTTTTGATCCGCCAGAGACGAGGGATGGCGTTGGTCATTATTGCGTAGTTGCGTTAAATGTGAAAGAAAGGCGGTTTGAATTTCTTGACTCGCTCAATAAACCTAGCAGCCCTGATGTGATCAGGGTTTTTAGGAGGATGGTGAAAAATATCAAGCGTGCATGGAAAGAAGGAAGCTCAAGTTCTGATGAGCCGCTAAATCCTCCTACACTTGATGGATTTGTGTTGAAACATGTCATTGTCCCATTGCAGCCAAATGGGTGTGTTCTTTGCAGCCCCTCTCCAGCTTACTGCTCAAGTTTTTTTTACTTCATTTTGTGAAACTGATGTTTTTTATTCTTTTATTGCAGGCTTGATTGTGGATTCTATATGTTTCAATTCTTGCAGACCTGGGATGGTGTTCGAGTTGCTAAGTTTGGGGTGGAGCACATTGGCTACATCAGAAAGGCCATGCTCTATAGCTGGCTCACATCGAGGAAGTGTTGCCTTGATTTGACATTACTTCTAATTTTTGCAGATAAAGGTTGTTTTAGTGAACTTCTTTATCCTCCCTTTATTTATTTTTTGTCTACTGCTTGGTTCCGCTTCTTATGGTCAAGTGAGCAGCATTGTTCTTTATATGTGGGTTGCATTATTGTATACAAGTGGGTTGTATTGTTGTAGAGAAGTGTGGGCTGCGTTGCTGTAGACAAGTGTGCTGCATTTGATGTAGACTAGTGTGCTGCATTGCTGTAGACTAGTGGGCTGCATTGCTGTATACAAGTGGACTGCATTGATGTACAGAAATGGGCTGCAATGCTGTAGACAAGTGGGATGCATTGTTGTATACAAGTGGACTGCATTCTATTTTTCTGTATACATGTTTTTTGGTTTTGTATTTTGTGATGAGTGTTTCCATGTTTTTTCTACACGTTTTTAGGTTTTGATGGGGGGCTTCATGAAGGCCGTACGTCACTGTTTGAGTCCCAGGGTTATGAGGTGGTTATGGAGGATTGTGTCATTGAAATCTCTCCAGATAATTCTGTTTCTTTGGCTGGAGATGGTTTGAACACAGATGTGGCGTCTGGACCTGATGGTGGAAGTGTCTCTCGACCTAGCTCTCCACACGATGTATTTGATGTTGATGATGATGATTTTGTTACGCCGTGTCCACGCGTCACTAGGACTAGGAGTGCAGCAATTAATCGTCCTCCCGTGGATGAGGTTGAAGTATTTTCGAACAAGAGGGCAGGTGAGAGGGCTTTTAAGTTGAGATGCTCTATAGAGAAATTGAAGCCTCCGAGGTTCAAATATATTGATGAGGCGAGGAAAATAAAGGATCTTGTTCTCAGCAAACATTTTGTAACCAAATACCACGAGTAAGTTTTATGTGTGTGCCCTTCATCCGTTTTGTGTGTTTTGTTTTTAATTTTAATTTTATTGATCGAATCTGTGTATGTTTACTGCAGGAACGCGTTCTTTATGGTGAATAGTCCTTTTGGTGATGTCGATACTTACACTGTTGACTATATCTATGATACATTTGGCAAAGGAGCTTTAATGGATTCGTATCTCATGGATTTTGTCATCAAGTACTGGAAGCAAGACCCTGAATTGGGTTTAGCTTATCATTCCGGTGAACGTGTGCTACTTTCACCTTTATTCATGAGGGTAAATGTTTGCTGTCATTTTTTCCTATTGTACTGGCTTTTTCATTTCCATGCCTGCTTGCATTGTTTATTCTTTTTTTCATGTCCTTTTTTTGTTCTTTTTTCTGTGCAGTACGTTCTTCAAATGGAAACCTTTGTGGAGAGAGATAATGACGGAAACCCTGTGTTGCTAGTTGTGCATAGCTCGTTTGTTTTAGAAGATGCAGTTAAGCAGTTCAAGGTTTTTCTGAGCGACGACGCAAACCTGTTGGATGCAAAACTGGTAAGTTCATTGTTTTCCGTCATTTATTTTCCTGGTTTGTTGCATTTCTTTTTATAGTTATTTTTGGAACAGTGGTCCTGGTGCTACATGTCGAAAGAACTTTTCATATCATTTTTGTTTTTTTGATGTGAACAGATTATGATGTCGCGCTCCAAGGATGGTCATTATTCCTTATACCCGATGAACCAGCATCGCCAGACGCTTGATATCCATGACAGTAGGAAGTACACTGGCCATCCTGATGTCCCGACAAAGTGGCGCAGGTCTGACTACCACGCAGATTGCACTGAAGTGGTATGTCATTTTTTCTTGCCATGTGCAAAGCTTTTTTGTGTTTCTCCTACAACATTTTTTTATAAACTGCACATGCAATGTTAGCACACATAGAACCACACTTGTTTATGTAGTGCATTTCAACATATGCGTGACAGAACTGCATTTTCACACACCCCCCCCCCCATAATGTGTGTAAAAAAGGGTAAAAGGAAATGACCTCGCGTGCATTTAAAAGAGGGACAGTCTAGACGTTTGAGAACAACTTTTGTATTTTTTTGGTTCGTCTGAATAGCAACATGATCTGTGATGTGTGTTATTTTTACCTTGTGCTTCCTTTTTTTTGCCAGATGAGGAGGATGCTCAGCTGTTGAAGGCGATTTATGGCGAAAAAATGTATAAATCGAAGAACCACCCTGACTGGGTTAAATTGGCAGAGAAGCCCTCTTACCTGGTCGTGCCAGCGCAGGGAGCAAATGAGTGCGGAAGCTATGTTCTGAGGATGACGCAGTTGTATGACGGCCAACGTCTAGTTGAGAGAATTATGAAATCCGACGTAACACCTTCTCTGTTTTCTTCTTTTTCTTGTTACTTTTTTTATTATTTTAATTTTTTCACTTTTTTGTTCTTTATGACAACCTTTTTTTTAATCACTGGTCTGCATTTTTTTTAATTTTCTTTTTTCAGCCTGCTGTTGAAGATTGGAAGGCGGAGTACATGTTCCAGCTGCTGTTCAATCCTTCGAACATGTTGTGTCATGAAGACATGCCGCTTGAGCTACGTGATCTGATTGCGGACCTCGGGCTCACTTCCCTGTCGCAATCGCAGACGCATTCGCAGACGCAGTAACAGTCATTTTGGCACTGTTTCTACTGGGGTAAAAGCCTGTCCGTGGACAAGAACTAGGGTTCATGTTGTGTATTGTGTGCTGACTAAGGTAGATAATGTATGAAAAAGACTTTTTTTTTCTGTTGTTGTCTTTTTTCTTGTTCTTTTTGCAGCAGTGTATATGGACGAATTTGTATGTGTATGTGTCATACAGTATATATATATGTGTTTTTATTTTGTCGACAACCACGTTCTGTGTGAACTGGCATTTGTCACACTTATATGTATCGTATGTGTTCCATAAACTGCATAGAATTTGATGCCGAACTTCTTTGTCCAATAAAAGGCACGCATTTTTGTCTACAAGTTTAGTGCTGCACCTGTGTGTATCCCGAAAATGCATTGCTTTATGATACTGCACTGCTTTTTTGCCTAACCAAACACACTGCTTTTGCCTAAAGTTGCGTCCTGCAGTTGGTTTTTTTTGTTTGTACGGTAAGGTAGATGGTGGGGTTGGGGGCCCCCCAATTGTTTTAGTTGTCTATAAATTTGTATTGCTCCTGTACGCATTGCGTGCATTAGCGCGAGGCCGAGTAGGGGGTGGGGAGGGGGG